>NW_015507034.1:115840-158552 GCF_001515645.1 Sinocyclocheilus grahami
CACACACACACACACACACACACACACACACACACACACACAGGTTTGCATTTGTGAAAAGTGGGGACATCCCATAGGCGTAATGGTTTTTATACTGTACAGACCATGTATTCTATTGCCCTTTACCAACCCTACCCCTAAACCTACCCCTTACAGGAGACTTTGTGCTATTTCAGATTTTCAATACACTCCATTCTGTGTGATTAATAAGCGTTTTGAAAAGTGGGGACATGGGGTAATGTCCTGAAAACTTACCTTCTCCTTGTAATAGCTATGTCATACCTTTGTCTTTATACAAATTTATGTACTCATTTGTCACAAAAACGCGCGCGCGCACACACACACACACACACACACACACACACACACACAGTATTATTGCATATTAAGATACTGTATTATACATATTTCTACTGTTTGATATGTCAAATAGACAAACATTTTCTACTAAATAACTTTTTCCTTTTATTAAACATTCAGGTAGTTATTAAAAGCTATTTAAATTATTGTTTTAATTAGTTATTAAAGAATATTTACATACATTTTGTATAAAACAAGAATAATCAATTTTGTGAATTATACAATTTAAATTTGCTATATGCAAACTATAATGGCAACAAAATTACATTTCAAATGGGCTTTTCATTTAGTATAGACAAACTTCTGGTTTAAGCCCTGCCCGTATTTGGTTTTATCTTAATACAGATAATACAAATAGCTTCACACAGCACTGATAGACGATGGCCAATGCAGACAATCACCAGCTTACAGTCTGTCACTTCTCAGAAATTTCACAACCCAACAAATACAGACTAAACACGACAACAGATGCAGGCATTGGTAACACACTGATCTGTCAAAACCCATATGTTTTTTAGTGCTGGTCAGCATCTGTTAATATAGTGTGAATAAGCCTAAAGAAATCAAACCCATGAGTGAGAGTTGTAGTCTACTGTTTGAGCTACAGAGATATAAGTCACTCTGATAAAATGTGGCAAAAGTGATAATGTTATACCTGAAGTCACTGGAGGTCTCTGCTGCATCACTGATTCCAGGGGGCAGTTTTTATATGGAATTATCAGACAAAGATGAACAGCTTGATCTGGGAGAAGGAGATCTCATTTCAGACATAGTGTCTTCATTCTCTCTTTTCTCATGGAGGCTCATTTTGGTAGCACTGCCTTCCTGCTCTTGTGTCTCAAAAAGTATGACTTCAGACCTTTGTGGAAACACAACAATGCAAAAAGTTAAATAGACAGATAAGCATAATTAAATACAGACTAGCAGCTTTGCATGTTCACCTGTGAAGTGAAGTTTTGTGTAGGATAATGATTCTGTACTGCACAATAAAATATGTTTTGAGCTTTTACTCAAATCAACTCACTCAATTCAGTGCGTTCTGAGACTGCACACAGACAAAGCTAACTAAAAACCCCTAACTACTGGTCAACTCAAACTCAAAGTTAACTCAAAATCAGCATGTGCGAGGAACTTTACCATACACCATTTGCAGTGTGAATCCACAGAGAATATGTAGTCATTTTTGAAATATTAGTACAAATATTTTTTTTTATAATTTAGTATATTATTATAGAAGATATATATTATTAGATTATGTACAGTAGATACATATATAGTAGATTATATACAGTAGATATATATTATTAAATTAGTGTAATTTGTGACATTAATAAAATGGACTATAATAGCATTACAAATGATTCACTCAAGATACATATCAACATTTAAAGGGGTCATGACATAAATTTTCTTTTGGCATACGGTCATTGTATAATAAAAATGGTGTTGAGCTGTAAAGTAATATTTTTCAGTACATTGCAAACATATTAAGTTGTTTTCCATGTTTTATTATACTAAGGTACCTAATCATTTCTCACTGTTGATTCGGATATTAATATTAATAAGTGAAAAAATGTACATGCAGTAGTTTTAGTAATAATGTGGTTCTTGTGATACAATAGAAGTGCAGAACTCAGCAGCACTTTTGTACTGTAAGCTAAAACAAATGTAAAAACTGCAGTTATTTTTTAAGTGCACATCAGCGCATATTCAACGATCATCTCATATTCTGCCATTTGTGCAAGAGAATCATCAATTATTGGTTCACTGATATTGTTTCAAATCTAATTACTTTATAGTATAACTAGTACAATTGTCCTGGCAGTGAAATATCTTCAAACTCACAATAACTTACATTCACCTTTACTAACTTACTAATTTTTGTATAATTTATCTTTATGATTACATAAGAATATGTTCTGAGCTTACCACAATAAGCTGCCACTTAAGTGTCCAGGCATAGGTTTAAACCCTCAAAATGTTATCTTTTCTTTTACTTTCATTTAGTCAGCTGGTCAAGGTGACTTGATTTTGTCTCGTCTTCTTCTCCCTCTAGTGGTGCAGAGCATCATCACAATCTCAGCTGAGTCTCAAAGCAGTTCTGTCGTTTTTAACTGAACACAAATAGTATGAATGAACATTCAATTTAAATTAAACACTAGAAAAAACAGTTAAACAACTTTTGTTGTTGTTGTTGTCAGTCTCCACACGACCAACTCTATTTACCCTCCTATATACAAATATCCAAATGCATTACACATTACTTTATAGCTGTTGAATTAATTCTGAACGTTCTATTATCAAAGCAGACATTTTGAAGAATGTTGGGATTTCACAAAAATGAATGGTGAGACCTCTTTGACATGGAAAGTGCCCCAAAAGTGTGTCTTCAGTTGGACTGATATTCATACTACATCACAGTATATTCGGGTGTAAGCTTACAGCCATTTACATATTTTACTTTATTATTACATTAAAAGGAATAGTTCACACAAAAATTTAAATTCTTAATTTAATAAGACGCTCATTTAATTACGTAGCAGCTCACGTTGTTATAAATCCTGTCCAGTTTTTTTTTCAAAGTGGGAAGTTTATCCCATGTATTTATACTGTACTTTCTGCTATAAAGATATTACCTTTTTCCTCAACTTTTTATGACAATAGTGTACATTCATCCAAAGGCGGATTCTGTCTCTGCCTCCAGTACTATATTTGATGTAGTACAGAGATTGCAGTCGATCTCACCGGATGCACCTAACTTTGTTCTTGGCGATTTTAACCATGTTTCTCTTAAACAGACACTCAAAACTTTTCAGCAATATGTCTCCTGTCCATCCAGACGGGGTAAGACATTAGATCTCTGTTATGGGTCTGTAAAGGATGCTTATAAATCTCTCCCGCTTCCTCCATTGGGCTCTGCTGATCATAATTGCATTCATTTACTGCCCATATACAAGACTATTTTAAAGAGAGAGAGAGCAAAGATCAAGGACATAAGTATATGGTCTGAAGAATCTGTGTCCTGTTTGCAGGAATGTTATAGCTGTACTGATTGGGACATTTTTAAACAGACCTGTGGTAATGATGTGGACTCACTGGTGGATGTAACATGCTCATATATTACTTTATGCAAAGACATGATAATTCCCAGTAAGCGTGTTAAAATATATTCTAATAACAAACCCTGGGTGACTAAATCTGTGAAGTCCTGCTTACAAAGGAAAAAACTTGCCTTTAAACAGGGAACAGCCTCTGATTTGTATTTGGCTACAAAAGAGCTGAAGATTGAAATTTTGAAAGCTAAACAAGATTATAAAATAAAATTGGAGAACAAGATGGCTGCAAATAATTCTGGTTCGGCCTGGGCGAGTATGAAAAGTATAGCAGGCCTTCATAATAATTCAGACAGCAGCACTCATGTTATGTTGGATGGTTTTAATTCTGATTTTGAATTTGCAAATGCTTTAAACACTGCACGTTTTGCATGTCTCCTTTCTCTGACACACCAATTTCAAGTCTTGAAGTCTCTACTAATGAGCTGATGACCTGAATCAGGTGTGTTTGATTAAGGAGGCATGCAAAACATGCAGTGTTGGGGTGCCTCCAGGACCAGGGTTGGGAACCACTGCTCTAATTCACTAATTTACTTAGCCTGGTATCAGCAGAAACCTGGAGAAGCTCCTAAACTCCTCATTTATTATATATACACCCTCCAGACAAACACAATATCATCAAAACAAACATAAATCATGTATTTCTGAGGAGAATGAGTCAGTGTTTTAATATGATCATTATGTTTTAGGTGTACTATATGATCCCTGTCAATCAAACTGAACAGACTGCATTCAGTCACTTCTGCTGTCTGGACTGTCAGAATGACTGGTTCTAGATTTGAGATCATAGATTTTTGTGTTTTTGATAACATTTTAATTGGCATTATTCTGAAAATTTCATCTTCATAAACAAAATATATACATTTTTATACATTGCTATGGATAATCATCATGACCTTTCGTAGAGTATCATGGGTAAGGTACAGAGCAGCTTCTGGTAATCAACATATTAAGAAAAGTGACAAGAGTCATGAGATATTAGTGAACAAAAACCACACAAATACAACTCCCTTCAGTCTCACTATAATATTACATTTTTGCAGCATCATGAGATAAATCAGGAAAATGAATTAATTGTTTATAGTCCTTTAAACAGGATCAATGAGAAAAGTGAGATTCTACATGAATGTCTACAAAGAAACATCTACAGATTTTTGCACTTATCGTTTGAAGCAGAAAGTTAACATCTAATGTTTTTCAATACTTTGTTTTTATAAATATTATATTTAAAACATGTAATTTCTTTGGCATATACAGACAGGAAGAGCACCCCTGTTGAGCATGCACAATATCTGCATTTATATATATATATATATAAAAGTATTATGGTTCTCTACAAAAGAACAATATATTGTAAAAAGTATTCATCAAAATGAATTGAACTGAATCCAAATGACAGTTCATTAATTAATTAATGAGCACACTGAAAGTACATGATCTGTATTGTGTCAGACTGCACTCTGTGTATAGAAAAGAGACAAGTTGCTCATTATAAAATGTACAGTAAACACCCTGCAGATTTACATTAAACACTGCAGATTTACATTAAACACTGCAGATTTACAGTGAACACTGCAGATTTACAGTGAACAAACTGCAGGAACAGAACATACATCTGGAGAAACCGGTTCATTCACTTTTGTCTCATATTCGGTTCTGAGAAGACAGGAGGATCTCAGTGACTCTGCAGTTCAAAATACCACACATTCAAATTAGTCTAAAATGAATCGTTTTTTCTGTCAGCCCAAAAGCAGACAGCAACAGGTGCGTTCAGAAAGCAGGAGATGAAGTGATAGTAAAAATTATTAGAGTTTATTGAATAATCTTAGTTACATCAGTTTCTATGTTCAGTTAGACATTGTCTGACCAACACAAATTCAACAAGTCTTATTTTACCAAAACAAACATTACTGCTTCACAACAACATCATCCTGAGATGATAAATCATTGAAATGGAGACTCTCTCTTTCTCTTATCTCTAATTTACTTGTGAAGGCAACACAGCACTCAACATACAGTTAGGATTAAACAGTAACAGCAAAATAACATAAAAATGATTTAAATGATTGCAGTACATACATGTTATATACGTGTAGGAAGTAATGTGTAAGAAATAAAGAAACAGCATGAATGACGTGCAACACAAATGTATGTTTTCTCTCTTAAATATGTTCTATTATATATCATAACTATTACTTCTGTTACTCATTTCTTTGGTTGAAATGACTGCAGTACATATATGTTATATACGTGTAGGAAGTAATGTGTAAGAAATAAAGAAACAGCATGAATGACGTGCAACACAAATGTATGTTTTCTCTCTTAAATATGTTCTATTATATATCATAACTATTACTTCTGTTACTCATTTCTTTGGTTACATCTATAATTACACTGTTGACCCTCTCCCTATGCCTTAAAGGGTTAGTTCACCCAAAAATTAAAATGACCCAATGTTTTACTTACCCTCAAGCCATCCTAGATGTATATGACTTTCTTCTTTCAGACGAATACAATTGGACTTATATTAAACATCCTGGCTCTTCCAAGCTTTATAATGGGAGTGGATGGTAGCCCAAAATTTGAAGTCCAAAAAATTTAACCAATCCATTATAAAAGAAGTCTACACAGCTCCGGGGGGTTAATAAAGGCCTTCTGAAGCGATGCAATGTGTTTTTGTAAGAAAAATATCCATATTTACAACTTTATAAACCTTAATCTCTAGCTTCCGCTAACTGTCTTATGCGCGTTCACGAGAGTGGCATCCTGTGGAGGATGTATGACGTAGGCGTCGGGTAAACTCCGGTGAGAATATGCTAGTCTCGCGAGAAACAAGTTTTGTTTACAGCAAAGGAAAACCAGTGTCCTCTTGGCTTATATTGAAATCCTCCGACATTTTTCTGTACAAATCCTCGTTTTGTACTACTAATTCGTGACTGGTGTTTTGTTTTGCTCTCTCCTCTGCGCTTCCACGTTCGTCACTTCCGTGTTCATCACCGCGTTTGCCAACATCATACGTCATCCGCTGGACGCCACTCTCTCGTGAACGCGTGTACGACAGTTAGCGGAAGCTAGAGATTACACAAACGCATTGCGTCACTTCAGAAGGCCTTTATTAACACCCCGGAGCTGTGTAGACTTATTTTATAATGGATTGGTTCAATTTGTTGAACTTCACATTTTGGGCTACCATCCACTCCCATTATAAAGCTTGGAAGAGCCAGGACGTTTTTTAATATAACTCCAATTGTATTCATCGGAAAGAAGAAAGTCATATACATCTAGGATGGCTTGAGGGTAAGTAAAACATGGGGTTATTTTCATTTTTGGGTGAATTAACCCTTTAACCCACCCTTTAACTTAACCTTACCACAAATCCTGTCCTATCCTCACTCGTATCCCACATCAATAGCAGCAACAGTGTTTTAAAATATAACATCAACACAATAAGAACTTTTTTGGCATAAGTTGTAGTTAAAGTCATCTAATATAAAGTGGGACTGAATATGCATAGTACGTTTACATTTGTGTTTAACAACATTTGAAAGTACAACAAGCATTTACTATTTCTGTAGTTAAATTCATAAATTATATACTTCATACATTAAATCTTTTCATAAACAGACATATGACCGTGATTAGGACAGAAGTAGAAGTCAGTTGTTTGTCTGTTGTGTGTTCTTAAACAAGTGACAGTGAGGAATCAAACACCTTAAACCCAGCATAGAGGGGTTCAGTGAATGTGGTGTTGAATGTGTGTAAGTGTGTGAGTGTGTGTGTGTCAGAGATGCTGTAGAAGGACAGAGTGCCGGCCGGCCAGTCCAGATACACTCCTACTCTTTTAGAGGAGGGGAAAGGAGCAGGAATGTTGCTGTTCAGATTGTTGTGCCAGACAACAAATCCATCAATAGTGCAGAAAAGACACCAGGACTTGTTATTGTATCCAAACTTACCAACAGTCGCTTCTTTCCTGCTGATTGTTTTGTAGGACACTGCTATACGAGCCCAGCCAGTCCGCTCAACCTCCCAGTAATGGCGTCCAATCAGACTCTCTCGACACAGAACCTGAGGAATATCTTTAAATCTCTCTGGATGATCAGGATACGGCTGCTGCTGATCCACATATTTCACCTCTCCGTTCTCAGACAGAATGAGTTGAATGTTTGCTGTGTTTGGATCCAGTGTGAGATCACAGAAATCTGAACACAAGAAGACAGACAAAAACAGCTGTATACTTTTGTTTGTTGTTATTAAATGTGCAAGAGTGTGTCAGAGAAAGAACCTACATTTTCGAAGTCCTGGTTGGATCCTGAAAGGCTCTCCATGGTCCAAACTAAAATGACACGCACGCACGCACACACACACACACACACACACACACACACACACACACACACACTTTTGGATTTAAGGATGGATTTTACAGTTTTATTTTCAGCAAACAATTTTTGTCCATTTTAGATTTATGGAACAGAGCAACTCTGTCCATGTTGTACTTTCACTGTAAAACGCTTCTATGTAAAAATATAAAAACAGCATTAAAGAATATGGTACAACTAAATTTTTTGAGGTAACATAGAGATCTAATTAGTGCATGCAGAGATGAGAAGAAATTATGATTTAGATTTCTAAGCAATGTTTTGTCTCGTGCTGCAGACATTAAGATTTCTTAACTTGTACCCGACATACTTGAGTATCTTTAGTGAGCAGTTTGAATCCTTCAGTTTGTCAGAAAGCAGCTGGACTCCTGCTTGTCCTGGGTGATTGTAGCTCAGATCCAGCTCTCTCAGGTGTGAGGGGTTTGAACTCAGAGCTGAAGACAGATACTGACAGCCTTCCTCTGTCACCATACAGCCAGACAACCTACAGACACACAAAACAGTGAAGATTACATCATCTGTGAAGCCCTCAACTCTCAAACACTTGAGGAATCATTGCTGATCTCAGTTTAAAATTAATGTCCTTACTGCCGTTCTCATGCCATCAGGTACTGTTCATACATGAATTCTCTGAAGTGACACCAAAGATCGTGAAACAATGATCAGTCATGATCATGCATCACACAGACAGACACAGGACATTCACTCTAAAGTGAGTGTAAGCCAGGAGGAGTAAAATGCTAAAATGCATCTTGAAACCATTTTTAAACTATTTTTAACTTGACTCAGCGCATTAAAATCCTAACGCTGAGTGCTGAACTTTGGTCATGCCAAAGACAATAGTTTGCACACTTATTATTATATTAGTGTAATCTGCAGACATTACAGAAAGATGGGCTCCCTTACGGAACAAAAATGTATTGGAAAATACTGCAAAATATAATGTGATATATTACATTTGCATATACGGGAAACTAGTGCTTATATTTTTCAATATACTGCAATATATGGATTGACCATTTATTGATAGATACATATAAAATATTTAGAAATAAAGACAAAAATAGCATTACATGTAATATTCATAAAGTTTTATCCTTTATTGTGCATATATATATTGCACATACATGTTCCCATATAAATGTGAATGTATGTACATACATAAACACACACATTCACAGAATGAGTTTCAGCAGGTTTCTAGTTCCCAGCCTACTTTGCTTCTGACTGTTAAAGGAGAAAAATCTTACAAATGAAGTGTTATTTCATATGTTTTGCTTAATATTAATATAGACAGAGATCTGTTAGTGTTTAATGTTCTATTATTTGGAATTTAAAAGGGTTTCTGGTATGTCTGAGTTTTTGGTGTTACTATTGTGCTGAAGAGCAGAGCCTGTGGTTAGGCTGATGACTGGCCGAACACCAATAAGACTATATATTACTTTATTTAAAAAGTAATGGCTGTGCACACTTCAACACAGTTATCTTCTCTTTGCTAAATACTTTAGTACATACAGGTGTGCTTGTGCTGTTGCTAACTAGCTACTTATGAATATAAGAAACAATGTAAATATTTCTAAAATATAAGAAATATATTATATATGTCTATATATGTGTGTATATACTGCATGAGTAAATACAGTATATGTGCAATATATTTATACACATGCAGTACCATATCACATGTTATGAAGTGTTATGAATATTATAATATATAATTAAATATATTGTCACATATTTTTCAATATTTTTAAAAGCGGCAATTCCTTATGTATTATTCAATATATTGTAATATATTAACAAAATATATTCTGTATTTTTTCAATATACCGTTAAATCATTTAAAGGGGTCATATGATGCGATTTAAATTTTTCCTTTCTCTTTGGAGTGTTACAAGCTCTTGGTGCATAAAGAAGATCTGTAAAGTTGAAAAGACTAAAGTCTCAAATCCAAAGAGATATTCTTTATAAAAGTTAAGAGTCAGCCACACCTACCTAAAACGGCTCGTTGTAACACATCCCCACGTCTACGTCGCTCTGTGGGAAGATTTGCATAACGCCGCCCAAATGTTCACGCAAAGAAAGAAGGCGTAACTTTTATTCTCGCTGTAGTATTGTTGCTTCCACTGCCATGTCGTGAAGGCGCTGTGTGCTTCGTTGTAAAAGCTAAACTACTTTGTTTGGTCTTCCAAAAGAGAACGATATCTGCTTCGTCATGTCTGGAGCTGATCCATGCTGGTCGCTGAGGAAATACTACAACTTTGCGCTGTCGATTGCCGGAACGGCTTTTAACCGTGGACGAAGCGGAGTCCAGCCCGGAGTCGTCACATGTGGTTGCCGCAAGCTCGCCGGACGCTCCTTCGTTGAATCCGCCGGCCGCTCCGTTCTCAAGCCCGCCTGCCTCTGCTCACTCAAGCCGGCCTCCGCATACTCCGTAAAAAGTCATTATAATCCATAATTATGTCCCCACAGGATGCAACGAATGCCTTGTTTATAATGGGTTTTCATGTTTTTGAATCATCGCTCCGGCCTGACAGGGCATCATCACAATATGGTAGGGGCGTAACATTTCCGTCTCACGCTTGAGGTATTCGGCCAATCACAAGGCACTGGATAGCTGGCCAATCACAGCACACCTAGCTTTTTCAGACTGATGAGCTTTGTAAAAATCGACGCGTTTCAGAAAGGCGGGGCATAGAGGAGAAACAATAATGTGTATTATTTCCATACAGTATGTGGAAATATAATGTGTTTTTTGAACCTTAAACTGCATAAACACATTTCATTACACCAAATACACAAAATACTGTTCTTTTTAGCAGCATCATATGACCCCTTTAATATATTGATCATTCATATCTAAGGAACTATATTTTCTTTGCGTAAGGGCTTTCGGAGTCGGATATTAATATATCAAGTCTTCAGGCAAACCCCTCATACTGGCCTCACCTCCTGCGTCAGCGTGATTTCAAAGATTTAACTGGGCAGAAAGAGGAGAAGAGGGAAGGTGTTTGGTGACAACTGATCTTAAGGACCTGTTGCCTTGATAAGAACTTGAGGATTTCTAATGTTCTAAAACACCTTAATATCTTCAGCTGACAGTTTGAACTCTTCATCCCATCAGAGAGTAGCTTCACTCCTGAATCCTGCAGGTCATTGTTACTCAGGTTCAGCTCTCTCAGGACAGAGTTTGAGGATTGTAAAGCTGAGGACACAGTTTCATAGGATTGACCAGTGAGATTACAGCCAGCAAGACTGAAACAGAGCAGAACATAAAATAATTTAATTCTTAACCCCATTCTACAATTTCAATGCATTTTAATCATATCTGCTTAATTCTTGTAAAACAGATCAGGACATTCTAAAAATAAGCAAAACAACAGAAAATACAATCCTACTCAGAAGAGACTCTTCATTGTTGCACATGATTAAACACTCACAGAGCTTTTCTGCAGTTGATCACAGCTGGTATAAGTCTTCTTCTGCCCTCATCGGATGTGTTGTATTTCTTGAGATTCAGCTCATCCAGCGGCTCCTCTAATATCTGAAGCATGTAGGCAATTGTTGAGCAGTGAGATGGAGAGAGTTTCTTCTCTTTGCGTTTGTCTGATTTCACAAACTCCTGAATCTCTCTGGACAGAGTCTGATCTTGTACTTCGAGGAGACAGAGGAACAGACTGATGGATCGTTCAGTGGAGAATCCTTGTCCATCTTTGATCTTCTCTTTAATGTATTGTGTGGTTCTCCTGATGCTCTCTGAGCTGTTCTCTGTGTTTGTCAGTAGATCCTGTAAGAGTCTCTGATTAGACTCCAGTGAGATGCCCAGCAGGAACCGCAGGAACAGATCCAGGTGTCCATTTTTACTTTCTAAGGCTTTATCTACTGCACCTTTATGCAAATTATGCATTGAATCAAAAGTCTTAAGGGCTTCCATGGTGCTGCTTAAATAACAGTAAAACACATAGAAAGCAGCGAGAAACTCTTGAACGCTCAGATGAATAAAGCTGTAGACTTTCCTCTGATGAATCACAGATTCCTCTTTAAAGATCTCAGTACAAATCCCAGAAAACACTGAGGTGTCAGTGACGTCTAAGCCGCTCTCTCTCAGGTCCTCCTCATAGAGCATCACATTGCCCTTCATCAGCTGCTTAAAAGCCACTTCAGCAAGTTTCACAATCACTTCTCTGTTGGTCTTCAGGAGTTTCTCTGGATCTCTCTCTTCATACTTCTGGTTCCTCATGTTGATCTGAATCAGCAGGAAGTGGATGTACAGTTCAGTCAGAGTTTGAGGGATTTCTGCACTCAGATCTTCTTTCAGAAGGTTTTGAAGCACAGTGGATGAGATCCAGCAGAAGACGGGGATGTGGCACATGATGTGGAGGCTTCTTGTTCTTCTGATGTGTGAGATGATTTTGCTGGATTTTTGCTCGTCACGGATTCTCTTTCTGAAATATTTCTCTTTTAGAGGGTCATCGAAACCTTGGATTTCTGTCACACGGTCAATGTTATTGAATGGGATCTGATTGGCTGCTGCTGGTCTGGAAGTGATCCAAATGAGAGCAGAGGGAAACAGATCTCCTCTGATGAGGTTTGACATCAACACACCCACTGATGAAGACTCATTCACATCACAAACTTTCTCAGTGCCTGACAACATCAGTGTTATTCTGCTTTCATCCAGACCATCTAGGATGAAAACAACTTTACTTTCCTCATAAATCTTTGAGTCCAGATCTTGAAGTAAAGGGTGGAAGTCCAGCAGAAGTCTGTGAAGACTGTACTGATGATCTTGAATCAAGTTCAGCTCTCGAAATGGAAACACAAACATGAAATCTACATCCTGATTGGCTTTTCCCTCGGCCCAGTCCAGAATGAACTTCTGCACAGAGACGGTTTTTCCAATTCCAGCGATACCTTTAGTAAGAACAGTCTTGATTTTGTATTTCTCCTCATATCCTGGTTTAGATAAGGCTTTGAAGATGTCATTACAGTTTATTGGATTGTTTTGTGTTCTGGGTGTTTTCTCCATCTGTAAAACCTCATGTTCTTCATTCACCCCTTCTCTCTCTCCTTCTATTATGTAGAGCTGTGTGAAGATTCTGTTCAAGGGGGTTTCATTACCTTTGTTTCCCTCAAATAAGCAGCCAAACTTGTTCTTCATGCTGGTTTTGTGAAGGTCTGCTTCAGGTATTTCCTGCCTGATGTGGGTCTGGTAGTGGGATTCAACTGTATCATCTATCTTCACAATGCTGAAATTAAAAGAAAGAACAGCAAAAATGTCAATGATTACAATGACTGTTGAACATTTTAAGAAACATAGAAGTGTGGATTGTATACTGTATGTTGTATATTTTGGAGAACATTTAGTGTTCATTGGGTTTCTCAAACCATTATTTAATCAAGGTGAATTACAGTAAATCAGCAACTACATGTTTATACTAACTGTGGGGCAGAAGTCACTGTTCCATCATTGAATGAAATGGGATCACACATGGATTGTGTGCTTCTCATAGACACACCGCTGGGTTCTGGAGATTTTGATCTCAGATTCTTCTTCCTGCTGCTATTGACAAAAGACAAACAAAACAATATGTATATTATACTGTACACACACCGTACTATTGTCACATTTATGTTCTGTCTTAGTTTAGACTTCCCTGTGTTTCTGTTCACCCAGCCTTGACCCAAATTTCCATTGTTCCCTGATTAGTCCATTCTGTTCACCTGTTTTTGATGAATTACTCCACCTGTTACAGTTCTCTTTGATTACGTTCCCTGTGTTCATAAGCCCAGTATTTTCCTCAGTTCCCTTATCTTGCATTGAAGTTATATTGTGGTTGTTGTCGCCTCTGTTTTTGAGTGTTTTGTTCTTGAATTAATAATTAAAGACTCTATCGTGGATTACTTCACCGTGTGCTCCATCCAAACCACATTGTGACAACTATTGTATATTATACACTGTACATTGTATACACATTTCTATCAATATTTGCTTATTAAAAGATATACATTTTAAAGCAAACAAGAATAAACAATTTTATGATTTATACAAGGTATATCTGCTATATGCCAACTATAATGGGAACAAAATTACATACAAAATGTGCTTTTCATTTAGTTTAGACAAACTTCTGGTTTAAGCACTGTACTGAGAGACACCGGCCAATGCAGACAATCACCTGCGTACAGTACATCATTCTCCAAAATTCCACAACCGAACAAATACAGACTGAACACGGCAACATGGGTAATACACTGATCCAACAAAAACCAACTCGTGTTAGTTTTGGTCAGCGTCTATTGGTGCAGTGTGAATTAGCCTATAAAAAAATCAAATCCATGATCTTGGCTTTGTGAGAGCTATGCTCTACTGTTTGAGCTACAGAAATGTAAAAAAGTGCTAATGTCATACCTGGAGTCACTGTAGGTCTTTGTTGCATCACTGATTCCAGGGGGCAGTTTGTATATGGAATCATCAGACAAAGATGCACAGCTTGATCTGGGAGAAGGAGATCTCATTTCAGACATAGTGTCTTCATTCTCTCTTTTCTCATGGAGGCTCATTTTGGTAACACTGCCTTCCTGCTCTTGTGTCTCAAAAAGTTTGACCGCAGACCATCTTGGAAACACAATAGTAGAAAAAGATAGTTAAAAACAAAAAGTTAAATAGACAGATACACATAATTAAATACAGACTATTGTCGTGAGTAGCTTTGGACCCTTACCTGTGAAGTAAAAAGTGCAGTTTTGTGTAATACAACAGAGTTTTTACTCAAAACAGCTTGTGCAGTTAAGTGCCTTCAAATGGACTTCTCAGAGATAAAATGAACTAAAACAAAGCCCGGAACAATTCAAACTCAAAGTTAACTCAAGATCAGCTTGTGTGAGAAACTTTACCATACATCATTTGCAGTGTGAATCCACAGAGAAAATGTAATCATATCTTTGAATATTAGTACAGATATGTAATAGTTTTAATTATAATGATAATAATATCAACAATAGTATTATTTCGTATCACATACGTTATTTAATTAGTGTAATTTGTGAAATAAAAAATATTTTAGATTATGTGATGTGAAATTATTCACTCAAGGTACACATCAACATTTAAAGGGGTCATGAGATGAATTTTCCTTGATCTTTTGACATATCGTCATTGTACAATAAAAATATTGTTGAGTATTTTTGTCTAATATTTGTCTAATATTTTTCATTTAATGGTACATTTCAGTTTTATTATACCAAGTCATTTCTCACTGTTGATTCGGCTTTTAATGTTCACAAGTGTGGAAATTTACCTGCAGTAGAAAAGCAGTAGTTTTAGTAATAATGTGGTTCTTGTTATACAATAGAAGAGCAGAACTCTGCTTTTGTACTGTAAGCTAAAACAAATGTAAAAACTGCAGTTATTTTTTTAAGTGCACATCATGACATTCAACAATCATCTCATATTCTGCCATTTGTGCAAGAGAATCAACAAACATTCGTTCACTGATATTGTTTTCAATCTAATTACTATATAGTATAATTAGTACAATTTACAATTGTCCTGGCAGTGAAATATCTTCAAACTAACAATAACTTACCATCATTATTTTATATATATATATATATATATATATAGGCTTTCATGAAGAAAAAATTCTGAGCTTACCACAATAAGCTGCCAATTAAGTGTCCAGGCATAGGTTTAAACCCCCAAAATGTTGTCCTTTCTTTTACTTTCATTTAGTCAGCTGGTCAAGGTGACTTGATTTTGTCTCGTCTTCTTCTCCCTCTAGTGGTGCAGAGCATCATCACAATCTCAGCTGAGTCTCAAAGCAGTTCTGTCGTTTTTAACTGAACACAAATAGTATGAATGAACATTAGACTCATAACTAGCTATCAGGATGTGCATGTTGTTTAATAAGGCAAATAAGATCTTTTTGTTGTCAGTCAGCACTAGTTCTGCCGAATTTAGACTCCCTTCTGCTCTTATCCTCCTTCAGGAACTGACCAAGTGTCTCAAACTCCCCCATCTGTATCTAGAGTCAGGAGGAGGGATCATTTATTGAATATTACATGTACATAATAATATATAGAGATTGTGTAATATGATGTATGGACTCTGGTTTGTTTTTAGCAGCAGTTTCACAGGTTTGATAGTTATAATTTCCAGATCCTGTTTCAGTACATTGACTTATGCCTCCAGCTCCCCTGCAGGAAACAAGACAAAACTACACAGTTCTGAAGAATCTACAAGAAAACGAAAACAAAAACATGCAGCTCATATGAATAAACTACAATTAAATTGATGAGTGATGAAATGCTTTATATGGAAATACACAGCAGCACGTCAGAAATACTGCATTAGTGCTGTCTCTGTCCTAAGTTACATCACTGCACCAAAATATACACTGCAAGACTATTAAAGAAAACATTATTAAACATAAAACGTCAAAATTCACACAAACAAAACAATCATAATTCCTAATATACTGCGATGTGGTATTAGAGATGAAGTGCAATGTCGGTTTACTGAAAGAAAATATGATTTACAGCTTACTGTGACTGAAATTACAACGCAATGAAAGACATACAAACATATGAAAGTAGTTACTCACAACTGATTCATAACATGCATGTTCTGAAAGGTGAGCCTGAAAGTAGTTTTTTTTTTAAAAGCTGGTTTAATGAAAATTCTTCATTTAATCAGAAGCTCGTTTAAATACGTAGCAGCACAGGCTGTTGTAAGAGCACGTAAATCCTACCCACTTCTTTGCATTGTCAGCACATGCTTCAGTGCTCTGAGAGTGTTTATAGTGCTGTGAGTTTAACACTTCATGACTGAGAGCAGAACACAACACAATCTTCATCATCACACAAGACACAACAACAACAATGACCAACATCATCATCCTCATCTGGACCATTGCAGCTTTTATTCAAGGTAAAATAAACAGTTTGATGCTGGTGTTGCTGTTCATTTAAAAGTATATGATGCAGTTTTAAACACACATTGTTTTTATTTTCTCTTCTTCAGAGTCCAGAGGAGTCACTTTGACTCAACCTGAAGTTAAAACTGTCCAGCAGGGTCAAACAGCTACAATAGAGTGCCAGATTGACACTGGTATACGCTACAATCACTTAGCCTGGTATCAGCAGAAACCTGGAGAAGCTCCTAAACTCCTGATATATTATATAAACACCCTTCAGTCAGGAACTCCAACTAGATTCAGTGGCAGTGGAACAAGAGATACTGGAAGAGATTTCACTCTGACCATCAGTGGAGTCCAGACTGAAGATACAGGAGATTATTACTGTCAGAGTTATCACTACATCAACAGTAAAGGTGTGTTTACACAGAGATAAAGAGTCGTACAAAAACCTCCGTCAGTCAGAGTCACAGTGACTGCACTGATACAGCTGAGAGATACTGCAGCTGCTGATGAGAGGATGACAAACAACACAAAGAGTTGTTGTATCAAATTGAACATTAAACACTACAAGTCTCCCCTTTTTCATCTTGATCAAAAGCACAAAAAAATAATACTTGTTTTCAAAATGTGTACTCTCCCTGTTAAGTCCCATGCAAAGCATGCTGGGAACTACACTTCTCAAAATCTAAACATAGGCTATAACTCTCAAATCCACATAAGAATACCGAACATTACTGTAATATCGTAAAACATTAGTATCGTATATGAATCTGTTTTTTTTTGTGAACAAATGCTCTTTACTGTCTATTATCAGCCCAGTAGAGCAACCGCACTTCCATTTAGATACATTATATAGAATAACTTCGTTTGAATTTAACGGAGTAAATTCATAAATTATTTCTTGAACAATGTTGAGTGGTTTATTCTCTAAATACACAGAAGGTGGCGCCACTAGCAGGTGAATGAATGCTTATCTGACCATCAGCAGACATGTTTGGACAACCAGCTGATGATCAATTATCTTCATCACAATTAATGATGATCAATTAACACATTACTTTGTATTGCGTTCATACATTCAGCAATAATGAATTGAGCACAATAGATATACGAAGGTGCAGGGAAGCATAATCCTAAAACTGCTGAAGTTTCAGGAATGTTTAAATTGTGGAATCTAAATTGGACTCTAAATGTCAAACAGTGAGGGAAAGATGTTAATTTGGAATGAGGAATATAGCCTGCTGTTTTTGTCCATACTGGATCAAGCTGTTTTTGATCATGTATTAAATGTTTGGTCCTGCAGTAGAGATTTATTGACTTCATTACACTTTAAATCTGTTTAGTTATTAATTGTAAGATGATGACACTTCCAGTCATCTGCAGTACATAACATTAAAACCCTCCAGTCATGAACTCCATCGAGATTCAGTGGAAATGGAGCCGATTGTGGCACTGATTTGACTCTGAGCATCAGTGGAGTCCAGACTGAAGATACAGGAGATTATTACTGTCAGAGAGAACACAGTGATAAAGAGTCGTACAAAAACCTCCGTCACCCTTACGAAAAATAAATTTATTAAAGTGTGCTATTAGTATACTTCTTTTAAACTAAAAATAGGAAAGTATACTTTTAGTCTGCTTTTTATGTACTTCTCAGAAATGGGCTTTATGTACTCCTCAGAAATATACTTAAAATGACATTTAAGTATACTTGACTTATACTTAGAAAAAGTCTAAATATATTTGAGCTATAATTGTGCTCCTAGAATCCGTGTTTTCATTCTTATACTGTAGGGCGCTAGTACACATCTTCTGTACAGGATTTCCAAAAATCACAAGTGAAGAAGAAACCGAAACAACAGATGCTTCCACATGTATTCTAACACGATCATCAGACATAAAACAGCATCAAAACTGTGTAACATTATGGAATAAAATGCAGACCAATGAAGAGGTAATAATAACTGTCAAGCTTCGGGGTGTTGAGCGACTCTATCTACGTTTTGATTATCATTCTGAATCCAATTCATAGTCTTTTTTCAGCTTTTTGTTCAAAATGTTGTTTATTTCTTTATTTATGAAAATTATCCACATTCAAGTGTTTAAAAAAAGAATGCATGAAGCAAGAATAAAATGTTTTTGTTTACAAGCAGATACCCTGTTCTTTTGATGTTTTGTATGTTCAGATATTCAGATAACAAAATATATACAAATTAATACCTAAATAGGGACATAGTAGTATACTTACAGTATGATGTAAAGTTCACTTAAAGAAAACAGTATAAAACTACTAAACTAGTAGTTTACTGAGACTATACTTCAAAGTGTACTAAAAATGCTACTACAACAGTCAGAGTCCGAGTGACTGCACTGATACAGCTGAGAGATACTGCAGCTGCTCATAAACACAATCACACACAACACTGATCAATGAACAAACACCAATAACACAAAATAAATAGATTGTGAATTTTATTGTAAAAATGTTTTATGTTGGCTTGGCAAAACCTTGTCTGAATCAAATACCATCTTTAGGTAGGAAGGTTTTACTGTCAAATTGAGACACACTATTAAAAGTTTAGACCACTTCAGCCCCCATTACCCTCTTAAGACCCATTAAATCAAATTATCAAACTGCATTAGATATGGAAGGTAAAACTATGTGGTTGCTTCTTATCTCACATTTGCTCATACACTCTTAAAAATAAAAGGTGCTTCACGATGCCATAGAAGAACCTTTTTGTCTAAATGGTTCCATAAAGAACCTTTAACATCTGAAGAACCTTTCTGTTTCACAAAAGGTTGTTTGTGGCGAAAGAAGGTTCTTCAGATTATAAAAAGGTAAGAAAGAGATGGTTCTTTAAAGAACCTTTGACTGAATGGTTCTTTGTGGAACCAAAAAGGGTTCTTCTATGGCATCGCTTGAAGAACCTTTTGAAGCACCTTTATTTTTAAGAGTATACTGTCATGTTTCTGAGAAAATTGATCATTGTAAATATTAGTTTTAGCATGTTTCTAGGCATTATCATGTCACTATGCATTGCTGTAGTTTGCATGTTCTAACATGTTTTAGTATGGTCGTAGATGTGTACAGGCAAGCTGCTACCTTTACAAAAAAAAAACAGTTTAAATTGCAGTAAACCTGCAGTTAATATGTGGTAAATGTGTAGCAAACAAAGCAGTTTCCCAAAAAATACAAATAAATAAAAAATCTGAAGTTTGCAGCACTTCAACACTAGTAGAAACCTGCAGCAAACGTCTGCAAACAATAGAGAATTTGTTGCTTCTCAAACAGGTCTGTGGTAAACCAAACTCACTTTGTATGTCTGTAAATGCCCAGCATCCTGGAGATGTCATGTGACTAAATGAATGTTCATATCGATACTTTTAGATTATTTTTAGTTCACCATTCAAAACTTTCTAACAATAAATAATCCACTGAAATCTGCAGATTCTTGGACAGAGAAACAGCAGTCAGAGTGATTCAGTAACAGCTGTGAGTGACAGAGACACTGAAGGACACACATCAGCATGAAGCACAGATCAACAGTTTATTCAAACATTCAGAAGACCAGTATAACTGCTGAGAGTCTCAGTGTCAACTGATGAATATGAACAAACCTCATCTCTCCATTAGTCCAACTCTACTGACTCATTTCAGAGAATAAAGAGTTAAAGAGTCAAACTCATATTTGAGTGATTGTGTTCCTCTCAGAATAGAGCAGCTCCATCAGCAGATGTTCAGCGTCCTCACAGCAGCTTCATGATACAGTCACGCTCAAGTATTATTTAATAAGCGCACAATGATGAAGAGTAATCCACAACAGTCTTTTAATAATAAATCCACAAGGAACACAGCAGATAAATGAAACCAACGTAGCACAACACATAGACACAAACAATAACCGGCACTCAACAGAACAAGGAGTACAAATACAAAAGCAAGAGAGGAACTATAATGACTTAATTAATAGAACATAGGTGAACTGAATAACTGATTAAACACAGAGGGAAATGACAAGAGATATAACTAATGCAAAACAGACATACACAACCAATAGTGATCTTAGAAAATGTTTCGGTGTTTGAGGTTCATAATTTGACTGCACAGTCTTGTTTCATAATTTCCTGCATCTGCAGGTGTTTTCATGGTTCAGTGAGTGACATTTGATTATAAAATATGAGCTTGAGCCCTGACCTTTTCAAATAAAAAAAGAGAAAAAATGAATGAAAGCATAAATCAATATTATTTTATATCTGAAGTGAATGATAAACAACATTTGATGAAATGAAATCGAATATAGTTTTAACGTCTTTTAGGTTTTTAGTGTATACATTTAAATAACATTTCACCCAGCTGTGCATTTTTATTTTTTATTTTATATTAACCAGTTTAACCCATTTAATCCCAATTATTTCCCAGACATGAAAATATCCAAATGATGTGTCATTAGTAACCCTTTAAAATAAACAATAATTATTTTTAGAATTTTTTTTGGAAAAGTGTGTGAAAAATTGTGTTTTATGGTCGGTCACAATTGTGATCGGTGGGATAAGGTGAGCACTGAATTAACATATTTCTAAAGTCATACAATTTTTTATATATCTTAGCCCAGCTATTTTAAACTATTTGATCACATTCTAGGGTTATTATTATGCATAAAAAACACTTGTGCAACATTGAAAGGAACACAGAGATAAAAAACAATTCACCCATCAACGCATTTTAAAATTTTTACTTTTTTGTCAAATATAACATCAAATTTTTATATTAGTGCTACCAGTATTACAACATCAATATTATAAATTTTTTGTAACATTAAAATTTTTAATTTAGTGAAATATTTTGTCATTGCAACATTTTATTGCAATTTTCACTAGCAACTGCAATTGGATTTGTATTGTAGACCTAAGTTCACGGTTTAATCACATATATAATTAAGACCTTTTATTTTTTTCCATATTTGCAGGAAGTGCACTAAAACATCTGTCAGTAAGGGTTTTAGAGCTTTATAGATGTAAACTTTTTTTACAGTCACTATTGTGACCGGTGGGATTAAATCTAACTGATCTACATGAGCATTTTCTTTGACGATGATCCTAAAACACCAAACCATCATTAAACACCTCAAAATCTGAACATCAACTCTCAAAATCATATCAAAATACTGAAGGATTGACAGTCAAACATTAAGATCATATATGAATCTGTGTTTTTTGAGAGCAGATGCTCTTTAATATTAAATCTAATATCAGGCAAGAAAAGATACTTTAGTGTTTTTAGATACTTTAGGTAGTGTTCACTCTGACAAAATACTTCATTTATATACCAATTATATACATCAGGCTGTGTACATGTACATTTACTTCCATTTATATACAGCAGGCTCTAGAATCAGGCTCTAATTCTGATGAATAGGTCAGACGTCAAAACTGTGTGCGATGACAATTAGTTTAAGAGAACCAGCAGGAAATTTCTAAAGTCCTTTCAATGCATTTACTGATTGAAATTTGGGCGTACATGTGTGGTTCTGAAACTAATTAACAAGCAAAAAATGATTGATACATTCATAGTATTTCAGAAAAATAAACCCCCAATTACTGGGGGAAAATACATTAGTATTGTAAATTAATAAAGTATTTCTAGAACAATGTTACAATTCTTTAAGAAATGTAAATAGTGCCTTCCGGGTAATTCTTATAATTCCTGCTCCTCTCCTTCTGTTCCCAGTATCCCCATCATATTCCACTCCCGCCCTGCCTCCTGAACCCTATCTTGAAACACCTGACTTTCCACCTCATATAATATACAGTGCAATATGACATGTTCAGCATTTTCATTAACCCCACAAATAACCTTTTAAAGCATGCATTTTGTAATCTGCAGTGAAATACATTTTAAAACTAACCTTCCCAACCCTGTGCATAAGAAAATTGTTGGCTTATATTTCTTATATTATTTAAATAAGTCACTTTGCATTGTCAGCACATGCTTCAGTGCTCTGAGAGTTTATAGTGCTGTGAGCTTAACACTTCATGACTGACACTGTTTATCATAATAACACACACAATGACTACAATGACATTCATCTTCTTCTTGATCTTAGGAATGTATTTTCAGGGTAAGGCATTCTTTTATTTTATTAGCATCTTTGCGATTTTCTGTAAAAAAAAAAAAAGTATTATTTTAAGTTCAGAAGTTTTAATATATTTTAATTGTTCTTCAGATTCTGCAGGACAGGTGACTGTAATTCAGACTCCAACAGAGAAACATGTTCAGAACGGACAAACAGTCACTCTGACCTGTAAAACCAGCAGCTCCAATGGACGCCAGTCAGACGGTTGGTGTAAGTCTTGTTTCTCCTGGTACCTACAGAAACCTGGAGAAACTCCTAAACGTTTAGTTCACAGCATCAAAACCCTTCATACTGGAACTCCATCAAGATTCAGTGGCAGTGGAGCTGACACTGATTTCTCTCTGACCATCAGTGGAGTCCAGACTGAAGATACAGGACATTATTACTGTCAGAGTTTCCACGAGATCAACAGTAAATATGTGTTCACACAGTGATAAAGAGTCATACAAAAACCTCCGTCAGTCAGAGTCACAGTGACTGCACTGATACAGCTGAGAGACACTGCAGCTGCTCATAAACACAATCACACACAACACCGATCAGATCACAAACACTAATAACACAAAATAAATAGATGGTGAAGTTTGTGAAAAAAGTTACTTTTAGGATTTACCAGTTGATCTTGAAAATGTCTTTTGATGCCCATCGACTATACTGTGGCCATTGGCGGTGTTAAAACATGGCTTGTATGGTGTAATTTGTGTGTTGCCTTACCTGGTGAGGGTGCTAACAGTTAAGGTTCTACTGGAGAGTGGAGCCGAATAAAGTTCAGTTGTTATTGGCATACATGCATTCAGTCTAGTTTAACTCTTGAGAAGTTCCAGCATAAAGGTCCAGGCTTCACCATTCACAAGGGACTTCTGATTGTATGTTCACATTTGTAGTTTGGTTGTCTTGGATGTTTTGTTCAGGACAAAAAAAAATATATATACATTCAGTCCTGTGGCTGTTTGCATACAATGCTTAGACCAGTGTTTCCCAACCGGGGTGCCGTCTGTCGAGAGGAGGGTGCCGTGTAAAAAATATTTAAAAAATATTTTTAAATAGCTAAAATGTTCAAAAAAGCATCTATTATATAATATCCATTCTGATGTCGCCAATAATTAGAGATGCACTGAAATTTCGACTGCCGAAAATTAGTTCATCGCTCAGGATTCACTTTCACGTGGTGTGACGCTCTGTGTATTATCCCGCTCTATGCGTGTGTTTGCTCCACTCAGTCGCTCCACTCGTATACCCTTCATGCTCATCGGAACAGCAAAGTCCACTCAAAAATTGAGCCGACAGGAAACGTCGATGTAGTACAGTATTGTTTCTGTCTGCAATAGCCCTACTGTGTTGTAACATGGTGTGGTATATGGGCAACTCTGGTAACGCTGCCCTCATTCATTGATCTGCTAACCGTTATGTTATGCTCTTTTTTATTCAATTCAAAGTTTGAAATCAAGCTATCTCGTGCTACTGCACCAAAATTACCCCACTGTAAAATAAAAAAAAACACTGAGTGAGCAAAAATTTGTGAGATAGCTAGTTATAATGGTAATTAAATAATGTTTACATATAATAAAATACATAAAATCTGTCATATAAATTGGTCTCTTCATTAGAAATTAGCCTACTGATTGCCACCATTGATGGACACAATTTTTTAATGATATTAAAAATATCTGTATGACATTATATTCTGCAGTTCTTCCCTGTTGTACTGAATATCTATACTTTTCAAATTATCACATCAAAGTTAGAAATTAAAATATATTGTGACAAAATTAATTTTTTAAACAAGTTTGTTAAAATTTCCAAAGGGTGCCGCGACTAAAAAAAGGTTGGGAAACATTGGCTTAGACTTAATTTAGTCATTTAATTTTTTTCTTTATAGACTGACCGTAACAAGTTGGTTACAAAACAAAGTCTAATTTGAACCTGAAAAATAAAACTTGTTACCCCTTGGCATCTGGTTTATGCATCTGGCCCCTGGTTTGCTTAGCGTTACACTGTTATTTTTTTAACACTGAACCTAAAGATACAAAGCAAAAGGCATAAGGATACAGTCACAACCTTAGTAGACAGCTTTTATGGCATATATTTTGCAAACTTAGTAAATATCAAAAACAATGCTTTGTGCTGAGCTAAATGGTACTACTTTTAGAAGCTCACAAAGAGCTTATAAAATGGTTAAAGGAGTCAAAACACTGTTGCACACACAGAGATCTGCTGCAAGGAGATGGTGGTTCTGACACATGTACTGAACTATAATGGGCAACATAGTTCCTATGATGACAAGAACCAGTAATCCTTTTGTCCTTTTTAGGATCACATCTTGTGGCAACATATCCTGAAAAGGTGGATCTCTGTCTGCTTGTTAAATGTGCATTAAGGTTTGGA
Organism: Sinocyclocheilus grahami; assembly: GCF_001515645.1. Taxonomy (NCBI): domain Eukaryota; kingdom Metazoa; phylum Chordata; class Actinopteri; order Cypriniformes; family Cyprinidae; genus Sinocyclocheilus; species Sinocyclocheilus grahami. The sequence continues at coordinate 141,136 of NW_015507034.1, forward strand.
TGGCAGTGTTCGCACTTAAAATGAACCGCACTAACCGAGCAAATTTGTTTTTATCGAATAATGTTTCAACATTGTAACATTGTTAACGTTGCTCTGAGAGTGTTTATAGTGCCGTGAGTTTTTATAGTGCAGAACAGAACAGAATCTTCATCATCACACAAGAACAACAATGACCAACATCATCATCTTCATCTGGACCATTGCCGTTTTTATTCAAAGTAAGACAAACAATTTGACATTGGTGTTGGTGTTCTTGAAAAAGTTTATGATGGTAGCAGTTTTAAACACAGTTTGTCTTTATTTTCTCTTCTTCAGAATCCAGAGGAGTCACTCAGCCTAAAGTTAAAACTGTCCTGGAGGATCAAACAGTTACAATAGAGTGTCATATAGATGTAGGAATATACTATAGCAACTTAGCCTGGTATCAGCAGAAACCTGGAGAAGCTCCTAAACTCCTGATATTACATAAACAGCCTCCAGTCAGGAACTCCATCTAGATTCAGTGGCAGTGGAACAAGAAATACTGGATGAGATTTCACTCTGACATCAGTGGAGTCCAGACTAAAGATACAGGAGCAGAGATGGCAAAAATACTTATATCCTTCACTCAAGTAGAAGTACAGCTACTCATGTTTAAAAATACTCTGGTAAAAGTTGAAGTACTGACAACAGTTTTTCACTCAAGTTAAAATTTAGAAGTATGGGCTCTGACATGTACTTAAGTAAAATGTAGCCATTACTACTACCTGTTTTAGTGTCACGTGTGTAACGGGACCTCTCGTCATATAAAGTGAGTGACGTGACGTGACATGTGGCCAAGTATGGTGACCCATACTTGGAATTAGTGCTCTGCATTTAACCCATCCAAAGTGCACACACACACAACAGTGAACACACACACACCGTGAACACACACCCGGAGCAGTGGGCAGCCATTTACGGCGCCCGGGGATCAGTTGGGGGTTCGGTGCCTTGCTCAAGGGCACCTCAGTCGTGGTATTGAAGGTGGGAGAGAGCACTGTACATTCACTCCCCTCACCCACAATCCCTGCCGGTACGAGACTCGAACCCGCAACCTTTGGGTTACGAATCCGACTCTCTAACCATTAGGCCAAAATATATATATAAATCCCACCTTTATATATACAGTATATACTGTATATAAATACCTAACACAAAATAACTTACATTTCAAATTTTGTTAGCTAATTAATGTATCCAGGCACCATGTAGAACAGGGTCAGTCTGGGACAAAATGTCACTCATCCAGGCCGTCCCATACACCCACAACAAATTCTGAAACCATGGACAACACTATTTTTTGTATGGCCATCACATAAAAAAGTAAAAATCCTTAGGCTGGGGCCGTGCAAAAAAACAAATTGCCTAGATGTCAAAATTAGTACAACAATAACTACATTATGACACTATCTTTATAGAAGAATCCTAATATTGAACATGTTATTGCATTATCATGAGTTAAAATTTTCCCTTATGAAAATTAACTATGGTTTTATTATAGTAAAAGTATAGTGTTTTAGTGGATTGATTACCATTTGTATAACCTTAGTTTTATACAAATTCCATGGTTAAACTATGGTTAGTGTAGCAAAACCATAATTTGTTGTTACCTTAGTAAACATGGTTTTTGGTTTTATTTGCAGTAAAAGCATGGTTGATTTTCATAAGGGTTAGTTGTTGTCTGCCCTAGCTCCCTCTAAACCTATTATAAAACAATGTGAATATTTGTCAGCTAAATTACTACTGTTACATTACAACAGATAATGATGTCCTTTAGCATACGAGAGAGAGAGAGAGAGAGAGAGAGAGAGAGAGAATGAACCGCTGAATCACTCACACAAGTGTCTTGCAAAAGTTTTAAAATGACTGAACTGCTCTGATAATCTGTTTGGATTCAATTTCAGCTGAGAGATACTGCAGCTGCTCATATAAACACAATCACAGACAACACTGATCAGATCACAAACACTAATAACACAATATCATTACAATAAACATCAATCTTGTATTTCTGAAGAGAATGAGTCAGTGTTTTAATATGATCATCATGTTTTAGGTGTAAAATATGATCTGTCAGGAAATAGGCAGGATTCAGATGCGGGTACAACAGAGGCTTTATTGAAAAGAATAACCAGGGAAAGAAGAGAGCAATTCAGCGGACAGTTTGTGAGAATGAAGAATCTCCTACCACCCAGGTGGCTGGGTGACACAGGTTGGCAGAAGCCGCGACCGTGGCAGCAGAGACGAGGCCGGCAAGGCAGCTCGCTAATCCGAGCGAGGGGCAGAATAATCCGCTGGAGAGTCCGTAGAGACCCAGGGGGCGGATGCCGGGAAGAGCCCAAGGGTACCTGAGTGCACAGAGAGGTGCAGGAATACAACTTGCAACTAGGAGCACTGGAGCCTGAGTGAGACAAGACAGGACAGCAAACAATCACAACTAAGGCAATCAGAACAATGGTATAAACCACAACCATGGCCGGACTTACTATTGGGCTTGAGTGGGCTGCAGCCCATGGGCCCCGCCTTGTTGCGGGCCCTGCCTTTGCCCATTTACCTTTGTTTGATTTGTTCGTTATATGCCAGTCAGAATTCAGAAATTAATTAGCCACATTTCCACTGCGCACACAAGATCTAAATGGGCCAGCCGGGGCTAAAGCTTACAACTACGACCTTCGAGGCCACAATCAAACCGCATAAACTGGTATTTATGATTATTTCACATAGAAGAAGGACACACGTATTGAATTGCATCTGCACTGATTGGTTTGTTATCACCTGGCTACTTTAAACAGCTCCATTAAGCCTTTAGCCCCAAAGAGCGCTCATTTAGAAAGAGAATGATACATTCTCAAATGTTCACACCTAATTTCTTTACAGAGAATGATTCTATATTAACGCTACTATATTGTTCCCATGGGCGTCGGAAGCTAAATAAATGTGGGTGGGTCCTCCCCCAGAAAAAATTTACTGTATATGCCATTTTCTGTAGTGTGGTGCCTTTTAATTAACAGTGTCTATTTACACAAAGTGGTTTAACAACGTTGTTTGCACTGCGCTCTTGCGTTACTTGATCTTTTTATTTTGGTGCGTCAATCTGTTGAGTTACTTAGTATAGAAAATTATGATCCGCACTCACGAGAACAATCTTCTTTTTTCTTTTAGTTTACATTCATTACTGATGGGAAAAGACAAACGTTTCGGCTCAAAGCCTTCCTCACAAAGTGCAAATAGGCCGCCTGGTTGGTAGTGGGCTCCGCCCACTAACGTGACAACATTATAAAAGATGGCTGCTGAGCAACATTTCCAGTAGGGATGTGTCGAACGAGGCTTTTGAAGCAGTGAGGCTTTTACAATAAACTGTGTTGATGCTTCGAAGCTTTTGACACAGTGCTCTACCCCGCTATCTGGTGGTCAATAAAAATTCTTACACCAAGTGTTTCATTTAGATGTTTTGTTCATTGGGATGTCATTGTAAGGTTTAATTGTCATTTAATAAGCATATGTGTCATAGCAAGGTGGCATGTGTGTGTAGCGATAGAGTTTCCAAAATGTATTATATTTTGCACAATACAATGACAATAAAGACTTTATTTTCTTCATTTTTACTTGCATCAAACGTGTGTCTTTTCACAGAAATAGAATGTTTAATACACCAAGAAATTAGACCTACGTCATTTTTCATTGCACCATTTTTGTGGCTTCCTTACAAAAGAACACAAACATGCACATTGTTAAAAAAAACACAAATGCACAAATACAAATGCAGTTATTGCATTTAATATACAGTATTTTGCAATAATATATTTTTCTCGCCAGTGTGAGCTGTTGACAACAGAGGATGGCGTTTACAAGCAGCAAAAATGTTTGAGGTTAAGGAAGGACTTTTATCCTTTTTGGGAACAATGGTTGAGCCTGCAAGGTGTTTTAATTTTCATTCAGTCAACAGACATTCACATGTCATTGTTTTTAATAGTAGTACTATAATTAACAACGATACACCACGTAAAAACACTACATACATATAGGAATGCTGACTGATATAACTATAACATTGCACTAAATGGATCGCGGGTATGGGACAATGCAATCAACGCGCTTTGTATTTGAGCCTAGTGTGACGTGTCAGTGAGGTAACGAAGCTTAATTTTCACAGGTCACGTGACAGCCTCATTTAAAGCAATGCTTCGGAACACTGTTTTGAAGCACTAGTGTGTCAAAAACTTGAAACATGTGTCAACACTAGGTGTCGAACTACCCGTCCCTAATTTCCTGAGGTCAATGTGGTACCCGATAGTGTTTTTGATGCGATCGACCTGAGTTTGCGTCCGCCTTTTGCCGAAATCATTCTTCTCCCTTTTCACATCTCATATCACATCGGAAAGGCTTTTGTTTTCAATAAAAATAAAAATCAAGGAAATAATCGAAAAGTTGAAATAAAGTATCAGGTAGGGTTAGGTGTATCTGAGCAGCAGATGCTGATGCTTTGTTTACTTCGCTGTGTCGCGGGAGTGCAGCAGGCGTGAGTAGTGAAAACACGGAATGGAGTTTCATTTATATGGACTCTGAATGAGCCGAGTGGAATGGATTTGAGGAAGCAGCAGCGTGGAATTCAAGGCTGTATAGCTAAATGGAGTATAATGTATTAGGCCATTCGTCATGTGGAAAGGATTTGACTGACGGCGCTCTGAAAAGTACACATATTCGCTGAATTAGAAACGGTAAAAGTGGGTGGGTCCAATATCATAGGTCTTCAAAAGTGGGTGGGTCCTATCCCACCCTCATTCAACGGTTCCAACGCCCATTAATGTTCCACTAAATTATGCGATCATCTGTTGAGTTTTGAGCGCCCTCTCGTTTATTTGTATAGCGCTTTTCACGATACAAATCGTTGCAAAGCAACTTTACAGTTTAACAACGTTGTTTGCACTGCGCTCTTGCGTTACTTGATCTTTTTATTTTGGTGCGTCAATCTGTTGAGTTACTTAGTATAGAAAATTATGATCCGCACTCACGAGAACAATCTTCTTTTTTCTTTTAGTTTACATTCATTACTGATGGGAAAAGACAAACGTTTCGGCTCAAAGCCTTCCTCACAAAGTGCAAATAGGCCGCCTGGTTGGTAGTGGGCTCCGCCCACTAACGTGACAACATTATAAAAGATGGCTGCTGAGCAACATTTCCAGTAGGGATGTGTCGAACGAGGCTTTTGAAGCAGTGAGGCTTTTACAATAAACTGTGTTGATGCTTCGAAGCTTTTGACACAGTGCTCTACCCCGCTATCTGGTGGTCAATAAAAATTCTTACACCAAGTGTTTCATTTAGATGTTTTGTTCATTGGGATGTCATTGTAAGGTTTAATTGTCATTTAATAAGCATATGTGTCATAGCAAGGTGGCATGTGTGTGTAGCGATAGAGTTTCCAAAATGTATTATATTTTGCACAATACAATGACAATAAAGACTTTATTTTCTTCATTTTTACTTGCATCAAACGTGTGTCTTTTCACAGAAATAGAATGTTTAATACACCAAGAAATTAGACCTACGTCATTTTTCATTGCACCATTTTTGTGGCTTCCTTACAAAAGAACACAAACATGCACATTGTTAAAAAAAACACAAATGCACAAATACAAATGCAGTTATTGCATTTTATTATATTACAATGAATATTTAATATTACATTAAATTTGACTATAGCCTAGACATGTTGCATATTAATTGTACTATTTATGAACCTCAAAGCATATGTTTGCGTATTTTGTGTTACTCCATAATGATGTTCTGTTTGAGGGCATTTGTAGTGTACAGTAGGTATAGGGCCCAAACATAACCTCAAATACCCCCCGTCCGTCAATCAAACTGAACAGACTGCATTCAGTCACTTCTGCTGTCTGGATGTGATGCTTTCCATTTGACCCACAGAAAGACTTACATTCTTACAGAATTGACCTTACAACACATAAATTACTGACAGCCTGTTGTAATATAATAATTTGCCAATAGGTGTTGCTGTTAGACTATCACCATCAAATGTGTCACTGCTGTTATGTTCTCTTCCTGCTTCCTTTTTTCTGTTGTGTTAATAAAAAGCATGTAAATAGCTAATCAAATTGCTTTGCTGAAAAGCCTTGTTTCCATGTCAGCATTTTGTCCATCAAGTCCCATACAAATGGATACATAAAAACCTCTCCTGTGTAATAGTATCCAGGAAAGACTGTACGAATAAAGCTTTTGTGTTTGGTTAGTTTTCACTAACACTAGATCCAATTTAGGTGATTCCTTGGTGTTTTATATGGAAGTACTGTATACTTCAATGTCTGTAAAACTGAGCTGGATATTTGATTAATTTTCTACAGTTAAAATGAACATCTACAGTATTTACTAAATGTAAATGGCTTTCATCCAGTGTACTTGTGCATCTTGACTTAATCTTGTGTGGATTATTTGGTTTCATTTGAAAAACAGACACATGCTGAATAAACTGTCTGAATCTTAGGTTTCAACATCTCTGTGCTTTGACAAGTAATATACACAATGACATGCAACCAAAAGTTTACTTTATTATTAGAAAAAAAACAGACAAAAAACATATTAATTACCCCTGTTTGCATCTGCAAACATTTTTCCTAGGTGTTAATGTCAATGTTTACACTTGGGTAGATTTCTCCATGTAATTTCAGTATTGAATATTTAATATTTACTGTTTCAACATAACAATCTGACACCAAAGCTTGTGCTTTCAGTTTTTTTGTTTTTGTTTTTTTGCACAATGATAAATTGCATTTTAGTATTAACTCCAGAATCATCAGGCATATCAGAGAGAGAAACACACTTTGTTTGATGGTCATATAATGCCTGCCTCTGAAAGCGGTGAGTGTGGCTATTTAACCACTGTTGCAAGAGTCAGAACAAATGATTATTGATTAGGCATCATGTATTTATATGAGTTTGATGACATTTTCATATATATTTTCTAAGCTGTTTATAAATGTAATGATGAGTTTGTCTGTGTGCTGCTTGACTACAGCAGAAGTGAAACTGGTCTGTTTCAGTCCAGATCATGTAACCAATCAAACAGAGACACTGGGAGTGTGGCCTGAAAATCTAATTTGCATTGTCAGGGTGGAGTGATTGTGATCCTCTCAGAATAGAGCAGCTCTGTCTCCAGAGACCATGTTCAAACCCCAAGAGCTTTATTTGACTAGATTTACTGCTACTGATCGAGCTTCTGAAAAGCACCTGAACAAACACTTCAACAATCTCATCATTCATGTTATCCAACATCACTACAGCTGATATAGCATGTATTATAAAGCTCATAAATTAAACTAAATATTTTAAGGCACTGACTGCTTTACTGCCAGTAGTTTTTATATCCAAACGTAATATTTTAGTTAGGTGAGATTTTCAGCTCATCATTTTTACACTTTTCAAAATGTAGTGACTACAATGTGTGACTACAAATTATATTCAGAAGTAGAAACAACTAAATCAACTGAATTTGTAAATGTACATATTTTTTTTATTTGTGTTTGGTTTATAAAGCACTGAATTATTAGCACAACATGAACAAAAGAGATTCAAAATCATTGATTAAACTTCAGAACGATACATTAGAAAAAATAGGTTGCAATTTATTTTGATAGTCCACTTTAGACATTCTACTAACTGAGTGTAAATTAGCCTATCACTTTTATGTGCTGCCTTATTGGGACAATAAAGCCCTCCCTACACCTACCTCTTACCCTAACCGATAAACACCCGTGTGGCACTTTATTTTCCACTTTTCGATTATTTCCTTCATTTTATTAAAAAATAAATGTCTTTCCAATCTGATATGTGATGTGAAAAGGCAGAACAGGAACTGTTGTTTAGCAGGCCTCTTTTGTCTAGCCAACCACATGTTGGTGGGCAGAGTTAGTGTAAATAGCCTCTTCCAACAAGGCACTTAGTGTAAATAAACCAGGGGTCCTCAGCTCTGGACCTCGAGATCCACTTTCCTGCAGAGTTTAGATCCAACCTGAATTAAGCACACATACCTGCAACTTTGTAGTAATCCTGAAGACCTTAATCAGCTTGTTCAGGTGTGTTTGATTAGGGTTGGAACTAAACTCTACAGGAAAGTGGATCTCGAGGTTCAGAGTTGAGGACCCCTGAAATTCAAAAGTTTCAGAAAAAAAACTGCATTTATGTTTGGAACCTTTGAATATCCAATGACCCTTCAACTGCCCCTGGATTCAACAATACTTACTAATAGTTACTAAAAATTGTAAAAAACTGTCCATGAAAACCTTTGTGTTTCACATCTAACAGCAAGAATGGGCAGATCTGGTGCAGCCCATGAGGATGAGATGCACTGTAGTACTTAAAGCAACTGGGGGCTACACAAAATAAGATGCCTCCGATAGTATACCCACAATAGCCAATGAGAGCGAACAAGCTTCACCAACCATGTTGCGTGCTTTTATAGCTGAAACAGCTTGTGCATCTATAGCATCTTCTCAGCCAAGACTTAACCCATATCCCTTTGGTTTTTCACTGCAGTACAGGACACACATCGGAGAGCTAGCTGATGACTTTGATCGTCCTCCATATTTGTTTTTCTTCTGAAGTCACGTTTGCTGATGTGTTTTTGTGAGATCTCGTGTCTGATGAATTGTCACTGTGAAATAGCTTTCAGCAGGTGTGTTGTCTCAGTCTGGCCATATCATCCAGTGTGTGCGTTCGAAGGATAAAAATGTTACAAATCGGTTGAAACTGTGCTTATGTCTGTGGTCTCCAACGGTACTAAAACTGGTTAAGATTTGAAAATCGTCTAGTGTCCTGCCCAGGCAGGAGTCTGTTTCCTTGGTTTCTCATTGATTTGATTAGTCTCTAACTTTTTTTTTGTTCATTTGTCTGTTATCGTCACATTATACTGATTGTTCCATTTATGTTTTCCAAGTCTGCCATATGAGAGGGTTTTGTTTCTGAGTTTTCAAACAATTTCAACCAAGTTGTGACTATATATATACACAGTTGGTACGGAAAGTATTCAGACCCCCTTAAATTTTTCACTCTTTGTTATATTGCAGCCATTTGCTAAAATCATTTAAGTTAATTTTTTAACGTAGTTTTCAGGTAGATGATTTAAATAGTGAAAGTCACTTTGCATTGTCAGCACATGCTTCAGTGCTCTGAGAGTGTTTATAGTGCTGTGAGTTTAACACTTCATGACTGAGAGCAGAACAGAACACAATCTTCATCATCACACAAGACAAAACAACTACAATGAACAACATCATCATCCTCATCTGGACGCTGTGTATATGTATACAAGGTAAATTAAAATTAATTTAAATTGAATTATAATATAATGTTATCAATAGTGAATGATACAAAATCACATAGAACCTGCTTTTTCTAACTCTAACTATGTTTCTAGGTTTCAGTGGGCAGGTGACTGTGACTCAGACTCCCTCTGTTAAAACAGTTCAGATCGGTGAATCAGTCACTATAAACTGTAAAACAAACACAGAAGTGAGAGATGCCTGTACAGGTTCATATACTTGTATGGCCTGGTACCAGCAGAAACCTGGAGAAGCTCCTAAACGCTTGATTCATTCAGCAAACCAAAGAGATTCAAACACTCCATCTAGATTCAGTGGCAGCGGATCCAGAACTGATTTCTCTCTGACCATCAGTGGAGTCCAGACTGAAGATACAGGACATTATTACTGTCAGAGTTTCCACGTGATCAACAGTAAATATGTGTTCACACAGTGATAAAGAGTCGTACAAAAACCTCCGTCAGTCAGAGTCACAGTGACTGCACTGATACAGCTGAGAGATACTGCAGCTGCTCATAAACACAATCACACACAACACTGATCAGTGAACAAACACTAATAACACAATATCATTACAGCAGAGATATTATATTCCTGAAGAGAATGAGTCAGTGCTTTAATATGATCATCATGTTTTAGTTGTAATATATGATCCCTGTCAATCTGAACAGACTGCATTCAGTCACTTCTGCTGTCTGGACATGATGCTTTCCATTTGACCCACAGAAAGATTTACATTCTTACACAATTAGTGTCAGAACGAGTGATTCTGTATTTGTGATCATACATTTTTATGATTTTATTGACATTTTCATATATACATTATCCTTTTGAAATGTAATGAGTTTGTCTGTGTGCTCACAGGTGAAGAAGACGTACTATTAAATGTATTAAAAATATACTTGAAATTCAAGAAGTATGTTTATAGTACATATGTATTCCCAACAAGCATTTAAAATGCATTTAAAATATATTGAATTTCATATTAATATATTTCAAAAAATTATGCTAGAAGTACTTTGGTAATAAATATATGCTTAGTTAAGCTGTTAAGACATATGCTTAACACAAGCATACTTTAAGTGAATCAGAATCAGAAGGCGCTTTATTACCAAGTATGTTTACACACACTAGGAATTTGACTTGGCGACAGGAGCTTCCAGTGCAGAAGAAAGTGCAGACATACAGTACATGATAGTCCGAACATACATAGAATTACACAGTAAAGATGAAATAAAAAATAAAAAAACAGAAAAATAAATAATGCACTATATACAGAAATATATAAATATAAATATAATTAAATTAATGTACAGATATGTTATTTACAAGTGTACCGTTTATGTAGTTTACAATATACTATTTCCAGATGCTATGTATAAAAGTGCTAGTTATAATGGACAGTGTATAGTTATGAACTTTTTTAATTATGCGGGAAAAAAAACAGTTCTTGTGTCTGGCTGTTCTGGTGGTCAGTGCTCTGTAGCGCCGATTAGAGGGCAACAGTTTGAAGAGAGAGTGGGCTGGGTGTGAGGGGTCCAAAGTGATTTTCTTAGCCTTTTTCAAGTTTCAAGTTTACTTTATTTATATAGCACATTAAAAACAGCCACAAGACTGACCAAAGTGCTTCACAGTAAGAAACGTTGTGGACTGTTCAACTGCAACACCCGCTGAGTGCCATTAAACAGCTTGAAAGATCAAAGACAATTTTTTAATATAACTCCGACTGGATTCGTCTGATAAAAGAAAGTCATATACACCGAGGATGCCTCGAGGGTGAGTAAAGCACAAGCTAATTTTTCATTTTTGGGTGAACTAACCCTTTAAGTACATTAAATTGCACTAAATGTAATTTAAGTGCTTCCAAATTATTGCTAATAGCCTAAAGTTGATCTTAAGCACATCTTGAAATATGCTTGATATACTGTACTTATTGTTTCAAAATAATACATTTAATATGCATTTAATATGGTATGATTTAAATTAGTACGTCCAAAAAAAGCACAATTTAAATACATTTCCTTTTCACCTGCGCTGCTTGACTACAGCAGAAGTGAAACTGGTCTGTTTCAGTTCAGATCATGTAACCAATCAAACAGAGACACTGGGAGTGGGGGCTGAAAATCCCATTTGCCTTGTGAGGGTGGAGTGATTGTGATCCTCTCAGAATAGAGCAGCTCCAGCACTCTTCTGCCCTGCATCACTCACTTCATTTCAACATGACTTTCAGCAGCAGACGTGTGGAATGCAGTAAAAACAACAATCTCAACATTCATGTTATTCAACATCAAAACAGCTGATGTAACATACAATATACAAACTACACAAACACTATATACATATTATACCATATAAAAGAAACCTCATAAAATAAAACTAAATGTACAATGACACTGCTATAATTCCAGTATAATTTAATATATCGTCATTAAGTTCTTACATTATATCTTACTTGAACTTAACATTTTCTTACATACTCTTGTTTTTAATGTTTTTATTACAGTTTTCAAACTGTTACAATGCAAATGCAAATGATTTCATAAGAGTTCAAAACCATTTCTAAACATTCATCTATTTTGTATTTTTTATGTTTTTTTTATGCACAACATGAGCAAAAGAGATTCAAAATCATTGAACTACAAAAACTATATTTGCATTCTGTTGACAAATATATTTTTTCATGTATAATACCTACAATACAAAAATGGAATTTTTATGATCAGTGTAAAAATGCATGAAAATAAATCTGTGATAAACTGATAAAACTCAAAGTGAGACATTATGGAAATGTGTTTGGACAATAATTGTTTGCTGAGTATATATTATTAAGTTCTTTTGAAGCTCTTAAGTGACAATAAAATAATTTCAATTAAAATCTACACATTTCAATAATTTTGTCCAAGACAGTTAAAAGAGACAGACTTACCGAGCTGTGACCTCTGAGGTGACCTTTGACCTCTTTTATCATGGATGATGTTGTGGAGTTTCTCATAATGATGCTTCTGTTGTTCATATGCAGCTCAATCATCACGATTCACAGACAATGCTGCTGCTTCAGACAAAAGAATCAAGACACATTTGTTCATGTTACGTTTTTATAAAAGAAAAAAAAGTATGTGGGCTTGTTGTGAATCTCCAGCTAAAACTTCAAATGAACAAGTTTTAATCTGTCACCATTTTTAACAATGTTTTCTGTCCATTTTACAATTTCAGGCTCACACAAGGATTCATGATAGAGAGAGACACCATGAACTCTGATTAAAGATTTACAGTCAGTCCTGATACTTTATGAACAAACTCACAATTCACACTCTTCTTATAGTGGTGTCGGTTCATCTAATAGAATTGATAGAATAATATATTCTGTAACTCTAGTCTAGTATATCTTATATCTAGTATATCAGACTCTCACACTGTTTGCTCAAGGTTTGTGTAGTACATTTTTAACGATGATTATTCATTCTCTGAAGTGTAAAATATTAATAATTTACAGTTGTTTCTTAATGTTATTCTTGTTCTTTCTTTCAGAGTGTAGAGGACAGATCACTGTAACTCAGAGTCCATCAATAACAGCAGCTCAACCAGGACAAGAAGTCAGAATAAACTGTAAAACCAGCAGTTCAGTGTATAATGGTAATTACTTACACTGGTACTCACAGAAACCTGGAGAAGCTCCCAAACTCCTCATATATTATACAACAAGCCGTTACACTGGAGCTCCATCTAGATTCAGTGGCAGTGGATCTAACAGTGATTTCACTCTGACCATCAGTGGAGTCCAGACTGAAGATACAGGAGATTATTACTGTCAGAGTTACCACAGTGGTCCAGTGTTCACACAATGATAAAGAGTCGTACAAAAACCTCCGTCAGTCAGAGTCACAGTGACTGCACTGATACAGCTGAGAGACACTGCAGCTGCTCATAAACACAATCACACACAACACTGATCAGTGAACAAACACTAATTAGACAGTATAAATAGATCAAGTTTATTGCGACACGTTTTGATATTGACTTGACAAAGCCTTGTTTAAATGTGTAACCACTTTATGTTTGAAGGTTTTTCTGTCACACAAACAGCAAAAAAATCACACAGGTCATCAAAATCTCATACATATAGTATGTTTATCAGCTTATTTAAACCGTGAGCTGCAGTCACAAATTTTCAGTTTGAAATTGAGTTACATTTTTAGAAGGGTAAACAAAAGAAAAATAAGAGTGTAATATCTATAATGAAGTTGTAAGAAGCTCAAATTCACTCCATTGAGCTCGAAAAGTATTGACCTTGTCTAAGAAGAATTTAAGAAAGTTTTCACGTAATCAGGGAGAAATCACAAAAAATGCCTTCACTGGAGAGTTTAAAACAGAGTGTGAGGTTTCAGAAGCTCTGGGAAGTGAGTGCAGGTTATGATGATTTACTTCCATCGACAAATCCATGGAGAAAGACATCAAGACAAATTCATGAATGCTGATTGAATCCACTGATAATGAGGCTCCATTAATAATAAATGTTAACTAGATTATGTTCACGACCTGTCTAGCAATGCATGCTTATGCTGAAATATAATTAAATAATGATTTGTTTTTGCAAACTGTGTCAATTGTGTGTCACAATGTGTATTGAGTTGGATTAAGGGAACATAGTGAGCATCGATGCTCCTTGGTTTTCACGGTGCATTGTGGGACTTTTTAGGGAACAAATGTTTCAGTGCACTGGAAGGATTTTGTGATTGAGAGAGCCCTTAAAATGGCCAACTCTCTGAACTCGGGAGCTGATTGAGACACACATGTGTTTGTGTTCTAGGATTTTCCTGTAGACATTTGTATCATGTTGCTAGATATTTCTACAATGTTTTAGTATTTTGCTAGGGTGTGCAGGTTAGTTTCTACCTAAACACTGCTTAATTTCAGTAAACTTCCAGTTATTATGTTGTAAATCTGTAGCAAACAAAACCGTTTTTTGCCAATAAATAAATAAATAAATAAATAAATAAATAATAAGGCTTCACCATTCACAAACTCATGGAGGAACTTTGAGAGTCATGTGATCTGTATGGCAAATGTAGCGTCTGGACCAATCAAACACACAATTTTTCATTTGATTTAACAAATCAGTTATTCATTAGATTAACAAATTGTCACAGTCCCCTCACCCAATAATCTGGATGCCAGGATGTCTGCAAACACCAGGCCCCCCCTGGTTACCATAGCAACCCTGACACCAGATACATTTACGACCTAATGGAATGTATGAAGGGAAAATCATTGCCTTTTTCTTAAGGAAGAGACACAGTGCATAGTAGAAATGGACTCTTTAACAAATCAGTTATTCATTAGATTAACAAATTGTCACAGTCCCCTCACCCAATAATCTGGATGCCAGGATGTCTGCAAACACCAGGCCCCCCCTGGTTACCATAGCAACCCTGACACCAGATACATTTACGACCTAATGGAATGTATGAAGGGAAAATCATTGCCTTTTTCTTAAGGAAGAGACACAGTGCATAGTAGAAATGGACTCTTTTCTAATTAATTCATGGGAAAACCCTTCTTTGAATGAACACACATACCCTTCAGGTCAAACAGTTGGTAAGCCGACAAGAAAAGTTATTTAGGAAAATTATTATTTTAGTTATTGCATTTAAGACTGCTATACCATGTGCAGCTCAAACTCATGGAGGAACTTTGAGAGTCATGTGATCTGTATGGCAAATGTAGCGTCTGGACCAATCAAACACACAATTTTTCATTTGATTTAACAAATCAGTTATTCATTAGATTAACAAATTGTCACAGTCCCCTCACCCAATAATCTGGATGCCAGGATGTCTGCAAACACCAGGCCCCCCCTGGTTACCATAGCAACCCTGACACCAGATACATTTACGACCTAATGGAATGTATGAAGGGAAAATCATTGCCTTTTTCTTAAGGAAGAGACACAGTGCATAGTAGAAATGGACTCTTTTCTAATTAATTCATGGGAAAACCCTTCTTTGAATGAACACACATACCCTTCAGGTCAAACAGTTGGTAAGCCGACAAGAAAAGTTATTTAGGAAAATTATTATTTTAGTTATTGCATTTAAGACTGCTATACCATGTGCAGCTAAAAAAAAAAAGAAAAAGAAAAAGTAATGTAGCCTATGTCCCAATGTGGCTATAAGCAAGCATCGCTCAAATGAGCACATGATCGAATTACCTCATTTCAGGGCACGCAGCATGTATCCATGGCAACGCTCAGCTGCGTAGTGACAGTTAACGGTCCTCGGTGTTCCTCAGACACGCTTTCGTTGGTCGAAAAGGTATTTATACTTTTATATTTGTAGACATATAGCTACCGTAACCACTGTGTATCTCGTAATGCTTACATTTTATGAAAAGTTTACCTTTTTAAACGTTTGCTGTGTTGTCCCGTACGGCTGCTGACGTTAGCCTATGTGAACACTTTCGAAGCTAACATTAGCATGTAAAGCTGAAATGATTAAATGTATATAATATTGACAGTTATTTAACTTAAATAATGAATTTCCATATGGTAAAAATACACACTGATAAGCCTATATGCGGCAAAAAGTCTCATGTGCGCTAAATTTCGGACCGCTTGGTCTAAATCCAAATTTGTTAATTGTGTTGTTTTAGGTTAGAAGACAATGGGAAGAATTGCCATCGGACTAACCACAGCTGACAACCAGAGATGCACACACACACACACGGAAAGAGCAGAGCAACTTTACAATTGTTCAATTAAAATAAACGTATTTTGCTCCATACAACGTGTCTGTTGTCTTTGATTAGCCTAAAAGTAAAATAAAATGACATTCAGAGGACTTAAAGCGAAAGTCCCCTAAACGTCCCGAATGGCCACTGCACGTCCTGTGAACGCCCCCTTGAACGTCCGGAGGACGTCTTCGCGAACGTCCGCTCGACGTAATAGGGGACCCTACACGCTGACGTCCAGGGGATGTTCGCAGAGGCCATTTAGGGGACGTCCTGGGGACCTTTTTTTGTTAGCTGGGACGTGCTTCAAAGCCTCATTTTTACACCCAAGAGAAATCATTTTAATTGGACTAGCAAACTTTCCGTAATTCGTAAGAGCTCGTTCAATTTCACCGTTCTTAATGAATGGCGGCACATTTGATATCATTACTCTAGTAGTTGGTGTAACCAGCGGTGAAACGGTAATATAACCGCCACTTACCTCAACACCGTTGCTTAACAAATGATTAACCAAGTTTTCTTCTTTTACAGAATTAATCACTGCCTTATTCATGCGGGATGCCGAGCAAATGTTCTCATACCTGATTTGCGCCCCAGCCACCAACAGTACATCTTCCACAGTTACTCCAGGATCAGCCATACACCTGACGCCATGACGGAGAGAGAGAGAGACGCTACACCCTCCACGGGAAGGGATGCCATCTCGTCTCCGTCACACCTTCTAACTTACAAAAAAACCTTTTAGCTCACCTCTTCAATCTAATTAATACACTTACTTCTCGCTTATCACCCGAAAAGAGCGAGGAAAAACAAACAAACAAAAAAAACAATCAGATTCACTCTCACCGTGTTCACCCTCACACACACCCACCAACTCCCAGCATACAGTGAAAGAGAGACAGAGAGAGAGATGTTTTTAGAGGTTTTTGGTAAACCTCTCATTTGAAGAATGGCTATGCTTGCCCTAGGAAGACTTTGTTTCACGGAAAAATGTAAGACGGTATTTATATTTTTTATTGTTTTTATTTTCAATTTATCAGAATGACAGTGTGTGTGTGTGTGTGTGCGTGCGTGTGTGTGTGTGTGTGTGTGTGTGTGTGTGTGACCGGATACTCGGACCCCAGATGAGACAAACCCAAATGAGGGAACGGACCATTAAAATCTTCAAAAACATTCCTAAGGTCTTCATTTATAGCCTGTCACTGCTCTGAAACTCAGACTTACAGCTGACCAAACATAATTTTTCATCCCCGGAGGTCATAGGTTGACGTCGGAATTTCACATATACCGGTTTTCACATCTGGATAGGTCACCGGGGTCAACACAACGTGGGGGGTC
>NW_015507034.1:158745-176385 GCF_001515645.1 Sinocyclocheilus grahami
GGGGGGGAAAGGTCACAAAGGTCAAAGCCATCAATCATTTTTGACATAATGTCCTGGGTATCACTACTCCCAGAGCTTTTGAGGAGGAAGCTGGGTGGCCTTTTGGGGACTGTAGACATCTCTGAAGCTCATTTACTTGCTTGAGACTTTGAAAACACTGCATATAGTGCTGCTCTAACCAGTGTCTGCCAAGGAAACCCCAAGAACTCTCAAGAAAGTCTCTCTGTGTGACAGGCACCCATCTGCAGAGAAAATGGAGACAGTATGAATGCGAAGTTGTTAACAGAGCACCTGGAATATGAAGTTGCCCACTGACCCAGAGTCAAATAGGACATTGAAGGAGATGGCACTGATAATGATGGTCACTGAACTGCTCAATGGAGAAGGAATGTCTGGGGTGCAATTGAGAGCACGAGGAGGAAGAGTCAGACAGTGAAGAAGCAAACAGCCAGTTGTACCACGATACATTCTGTTTGACTGAGATGGGATCTCTACCTGCATGGGTTCATTGACAGGGCCAGCGGAGCAAGAAGAAGGTAAGACTCAGAAAAGTATGGTGTTAATCATTCCTGCTGACCAGTCCTGAATCATTGAGCCTCTTTTTCCCCAAATCTTGGTGGCCCAGTGAAGAGCTCTGTCAGACAGAAGAAATATAATGACAGCCATTATTGAACATTCTGTGAGGAATTGATGTGGCTGCATCTCCGTGAACAATGAATAATGCAGAAGAACACCACTGCATTCATCCATTGCATCAAGCATTCTTAAATTAAAGTAATTATTTAATCCAGATAACTGACAGTCTGAATTTGAAGAGGGAATATCTGAAGGCCGAGTCCTGTCTGTGGATGAGAGGAGGAGCTGTGAGTAGAGGAGGATTATTAGCTCCTGCGCAACACAATTAAAACTGCTGAAGAATGACTGAAATGGTTTCCTAAACAGGAGCATTGTGATAGGCATTGTATTTCTATACTGTAGGTAGGTAGAAATGGAGATGTGGGACACACCTTCTGTCATTATTTACTCACCCTCAGGTTGATCCAAACCTGTATAAGTTTCTTTCTTCTGTTGAACACTAATATTTTGAAGGATCTTGAAAACCGGTTGCTGGTCTCCCTCTGATTTCCATAGTATGAAGAAAAAAAATACTGTGGAAGTCTGTGGAGACCAGAACATGTTTGGTTACCCACATTCTTCAAAATATATTATTTTGTGTTCAGCAGTTTAGTGACCTAAAGTTTGAAACAACAAGGGTGAGTAAATCATAACAGAATTTTATTTTTATTTTTGGGTGAACTCTCCCTTTATATATGCAGATAGTTTTTCTAGGGAAGATGAGTGAAGCATGATGGAGGTGGAAGGTCTGACGTTAAGTTGATTTTAACTGAAAACTGATACATTATATATTTTATGATCTTTATCTACAGCTGCTATTTCACAGAAATCACAATGTTACAATGTAAATAGACATTTTTTTTTTCTAAATGAAAATTATTAATAGGCATTTAATTATTAATAGCTCTTTAATTTTCTGATTTTGAAACCAATTAATTATATTTTATAAAATGTTTATAAATGTATCAGTAAGTTAATCCATGTTTAATGTTGAGCATATTCAGCACTGATCAGTGGTGCGATCTACAGTCTTCTGGTAAATTATTTTAAATATTGAGAGATTAATTTGCATTGTCAGCACATGCTTCAGTGCTCTGAGAGTGTTTATAGTGCTGTGAGTTTAACACTTCATGACTGAGAGCAGAACACAACACAATCTTCATCATCACACAAGACAAAACAACTACAATGAACAACATCCTCATCCTCATCTGGACTCTCACACTGTTTGCTCAAGGTTTGTGTAGTAAAATCTGATAATTAATATTCATTCTTTGAAATATGAAATGTACATCATTAACAGATTTTTCAAAATATTATTCTTGTTCTTTCTTTCAGAGTGTAGAGGACAGATCACTGTAACTCAGAGTCCATCAATAACAGCAGCTCAACCAGGACAAGAAGTCAGAATAAACTGTAAAACCAGCAGTTCAGTGCATGGTGGTAGTTACTTACACTGGTACTCACAGAAACCTGGAGAAGCTCCTAAACTCCTCATATATGTGACATCAAGCCGTAACACTGGAACTCCATCTAGATTCAGTGGCAGTGGATCTAACAGTGATTTCACTCTGACCATCAGTGGAGTCCAGACTGAAGATACAGGAGATTATTACTGTCAGAGTTTCCACGAGATCAACAGTAAATACGTGTTCACACAGTGATAAAGAGTCGTACAAAAACCTCCGTCAGTCAGAGTCACAGTGACTGCACTGATACAGCTGAGAGACACTGCAGCTGCTGATGGGAGGATCATTAACAGCACAATGACAATGTTTAGCAAAGTTTAAATAATAATTAATGTGTTAATTTATTGATAAATAGAGTAAATAAATTTACAGGCAGTTACTCAGTTTTTCTTTAAATAACAGTCAGTGCTGGTGCAGAGGTTTTTGATGTGTTTTCATAGTGATTGCTCAGAGTGGTTTCTTTTACCAGAGTTCATGGGAAAAACAACAACAACAAAAAACACACACACACAAAAACATACAAACTAACAAGATTTTGTCTATGGTAAAATCACAGCCGTGCTGATATTTAGTACAACTGCACTCTTGATCATGTGATATTGCTTAAATGTGGCAGGATGAAAGAAAACAGTGAAACACATTCAAACTTTTAAAGATAACTTCAGCATGGATCTGTAACTCTAATAGAAATGATAGCAAATTTGACGCCCTAGGCGAAATCCCTATCCCCCCCCCAATTATATATAAATATATACATAATTATTTTCAGACACCAGTTGCTTGACACATTCAAATTGGTTGTCATAGTAATGACACTAATTTGTGGAGATTATGTGCATTGAGTTCCACAAATCTGAATGCATTATTTGTAAATTGACTGTTAAGATAAACATTTTGCACAATTAAGTATCTGTAATATCATTGTGTTGCCACTAGATGCCTGTATAGCCCTATGTAACAATCCCTAGTGGCTAAGACATTGCACATAATTTACACATAAATCACACATAAATTAATTTTATTACATTTTGATTTGGATACTATATACTATACTACTACATATTGTTTAGATATTTTCAATGGCTACTTTTTTGTCTTTATCTGTTTTTCGTAAATTTTTTGTTGTTGTTGTTTCTTGAAACATTGATTTAAAGTGTCAGTTATTGCATTATTATTTCAGTCAAACCTATAAAACCCCTTTGTTACCCCAAACTACATATAAAAGCTTTATCAGTTGCATAAAAGTAACCAATGCAGCTACTGAATCATTTGCTACTCGTTAACGCATGAACGTCTCCTTTAAATAACGTAGTTTTCAGGTAGATGATTTAAATAGTGAAAGTCACTTTGCATTGTCAGCACATGCTTCAGTGCTCTGAGAGTTTATAGTACTGTGAGCTTAACACTTCATGACTGACACTGTTTATCATAATAACACACACAATGACTACAATGACATTCATCTTCTTGATTTTAGGAATGTATTTTGAAGGTAAGACCAAGTTCTTTAATGCATAGATTATTTGCAGCCGAAATATCAACATTATTGAAATTTTTTTTAATGTCTTTTAATTGTTCTTTTAGATTCTTCAGGACAGGTGACTGTAATTCAGACTCCAACAGAGAAACATGTTCAGAACGGACAAACAGTCACTCTGACCTGTAAAACCAGCAGCTCCATTGGACGTCAGTCAGATGGAGACTGTAAGTCTTGTGTCTCCTGGTACCTACAGAAACCTGGAGAAACTCCTAAACTTTTAGTGTACTACATTAAATCCCTCCAGTCAGGAACTCATTCTAGATTCAGTGGAAATGGAGTCGATTATGGAACTGATTTCACTCTGACCATCAGTGGAGTCCAGACTGAAGATACAGGAGATTATTACTGTCAGAGTTACCACTGGATCAACAATAAACCTGTGTTCACACAATGATAAAGAGTCGAACAAAAACCTCCGTCAGTCAGAGTCACAGTGACTGCACTGATACAGCTGAGAGACACTGCAGCTGCTCATAAACACAATCACACACAACACTGATCAGTGAACAAACACTAATAACACAATATCATCACAATCAACAGAAATCTTGGTAACACTTTACTTGAAGGGGTGTGCATAAGACTGACATGACACCTTCATAATCATGGCATGACACATGTCATGAATATGAAGGAGGTTTTATGCATGTTTTTGACAACTGTCATTAAGTGTCATTCGCTCAGTTATATAATTTTTAATGCAAATATGACATTATTTGACCTAACCCTACCCCTACCCTTACCCCTAACCATAGCCCATAACAAAGACATCTCAAACAATGTCATCTTTGCATTAGAAATTACATGACCGAGTGAATGACACTTAATGACAGTTGTCATAAACATGCATAAAAAACCTTCATATTCATGACATGTGTCATGTCATGATTATGTAGGTGTTATGTTATGATTATGAAGGTGTCTTGTCAGTCTTATGCACACCCCTTCAAGTAAAGTGTAACCGAAATCTTATTTACATTTAATCATTTAGCAGATGCTTTTATCCAAAGCGACTTACGAATGAGGAGAACAATAGATGCAATCACACCAACAGGAGAGCAACAGCATACAAGTGATGTGACAAGTCTCAGTTAATCTAGCACAGTAAACATAGCAAGTTTTTTTTCTTCAATAAATTAGGAAATAAGGCAAATCTGCAGGACTGGGCCATCGTGGTAATATGGTCTGTGAAGCTTAACTGAACATCAATCACAACGCCAAGGTAACTGGCTGTCCTGGAAGGAGTTATGGTTAACAGACCTAGCTCTATAGAGAAGTTGTGATGAAGCGCTGGGTTGGCTGAGACCACGAGCAGTTCTGTCTTAGCAAGGTTGAGTTGAAGGTGATGGTCCTACATCCAGCCAGAAATGTCTGTTGATGTGATGATCTCTCAAAAGAGGATCTTGAGGTCAAGTCTTCACCTTCATGACAGCACATGTACTTCACAGAGACGTCTGTTTGACATCTGCATTTACATCTGCAAGACGTATTTTTTAGAGTGTTTGCTCATCTGTAATACAGCTAAAGGACGTTTCCTATCAGATGTCAAACAGACGTTTAGAAAATGTCTTCAGATCTCACAGCAATGAATGCTTGTAGAGTAGATATGTAGAGTTCCACTAATGATTTATTTAGGTCTGGTCCAGGGGTTTGAGAAGACCTAGATCAGATCAGGAAATTGGGCCCATTGGTGTAAAACACTATCATAACATTAAAATAACACTGGTATTTGTAGTGGGACAAACTGTTTATTTTTTTATTATTGTAATGCATGAGTTTTCCAATCACATAATTTCAGTGAGTCTATAAAAGGGAATTTTAGACCACCGCTTGTGTGTCATTACCTGAGGTCTGCCTGTTCTGGTTTTATCCCTTCTTTTCTGCAGGTATGGTTGTTTGGCTAACTAATTAGCATCAAGATGTGTGGCCTGATGTGACCTGCGTATGTATTCGGTTCATAGATTCATACGGACAATCGTCATTGTGGCTGGTTGGCAGCTGCCTTTCTCTCTCTAAAATCAGTAAAAATCTGGTACAGCAATATAGCAAAAAGTTATAAACAATATAAATATGACCTATAAATAGAAACACAACACCTCAAAAAATATATTATAAACATATATACCTTCAAAATGAATTGAGGACTGCACCTAGACATTATGTTTTGTCCTGGAACATTGGCTGCGTTCCACTTAATTTTTTTATGCCCTTCCCTCGCTAACTTCCCTCCATCTTGTTTACTCGGATGTACATCATTGATTACGTTGCATGAGTGCCCACTGCTGGCGGCATCTTTGCAATGAGCTGAATTGGAACATCCTAAGCCCTTGATCACTTTGAATCTGCCGTGCAGTTGATTAATTATTCACATTTTTTCCTTTACAAATTTGTTTGATGCAGCATTCTATACGTATATTGGTATGCTTGGGCTGTTATAAATGTTTTTAGAAAATTTTATATATTATAGAGTTGTTTGGGGTAGGGATTCCCCTGAGGGAAGTGCTTAGGGAAGTTCGTGAGTGCGTTTCTCAATGGTGACTAGGATATAGGGGAAGCTCTCAGATTGTGGCGTGTTTGTGATAAAATCTACTCCCAGGGATGACCAGGGGCGACAAAGAACGGGCAGAGGAGCTGTAGATGGCTGTGAGTCCTGTATGTAGCGCAGTCAGGACAGGTTTGCACAACACATCGAACATCTCTGGAAATGTGTGACCATCAGTAGCAATTAGGGAGGAACGACAGGGTCTGTGACATGTCAGAGTGGCCTGATCCCATGGAATAGTGTATAGTGTCGAGGACGGACTGACAAAGATTTACTGGGACATATGTAAGGTCTGCTGGGCAAACAACTGGAGGACGATCAGTGTGGGTGGCTTGGGTGATTTTGCTTTTAGGTGATTGGCTTGGGCGATTTTGTGACAATTAATTCAAGTCTGGTGGAAAAAAAAACAAAAAAACTCTTGGAAGCACTCAAAGTTTATTTGGGTAGTTGGTAGTTGGCTTGGTAGGAGAGGATACATGAGCTGCCAGGGCAGCGGGGAGCAAGCAAGCACGTCTATAGCACAATCCCAGAGATTTTGAAGAGGAAGCTGGGTGGCCTTTTGGGGACTGTAGACATCTCTGAAGCTCATGTACTCGCTTGGGACTTTGAAAACACTGCATTCAGTGCTCCTCTAACCAGTGTCTGCCAAGGACTACTTTGGAAACCCCAAGAACTCTCAAGAAAGTCTCTCTGTGTGACAGGCACCCATCTGCAGAGAAAATGGGGACAGTAGGAAGGCAAAGTTGTTAACAGAGCACCTGGAATATGAAGTTGCCCATTGACCCAGAGTCAAATAGGACAGTGAAGGAGATAATGATGGTCACTGAACTGCTCAATGGAGAAGGAATGTCTGGGGTGCAATTGAGAGCACGAGGAGGAAGAGTCAGACAGTGAAGAAGCAAACGGCCAGTTGTACCACGATACATTCTGTTTGACTGAGATAAGATCTCTACCAGCATGGGTTCATTGCAAAGTTATTTTCGTAAAGGAAAACTAAAACTAATACGAAAACAATTGATGAAAAAACAATTTCGGAAACTGAAATAAAATAAAAATGACAAAATAATTGAAAAACTAAAACGAAACGAAACTAACAACAGTTATTAAAAAACTAACTGAAATAAAATAATAATTATCAAAAATAAATAATCGTTTTCGTAATCATTACATTCTCATCCCTTGGTGGAAAAATATATGAGCTGTGTGGCGCCGGCGGTTTAGGGAAATACCTGTAAATGGGGCATTGCGCACGTGAGGTTATCTTATGCAGAGACGCAACACAGTTTAAAGCAGAGTCCTGCACGGGTCCTGTTTGGTAAACGTGCACCAGCAGTACTTAACAGAACACTCGACCCGTTATCCAACAGCAGTACTAATTTAATTCTGTACCAGACCAGACCCGTTTGACAAAGACTGCGAGTCGCGAACTGCACCCGCATTAAATCTATTACATCAGGTAGGCAACATTATTTATTTTCTCATGTAACACAAGCAAGCAAACCAAAATTAGGCATTCTAAGTTGGTGCTTTGAAGAAAAACAGACAATAATTAACAGAAAAAAAAGACGAAACCGCGCATCCTTTCTGAAAACAATAAAAAACTTTAGCATAGCATCTTGTGATCACTCTGCCAGGCTTTCGGAGAAATGTGCATAGGCTAAATAACATCATAAACACGCTTATAATTCTTAATAAATGAAAAGAACATATTCAAATATGAGCCTTAATGCGATTGCCGTTATTATTGACTTTCATTAGTCCCAGTTATGATTTATGCGCAGTTGTTCACGGAAAAGTGAGCAAGACACGACAGTTACAATATATTATGATTGTTAAAAAAGAACCATCATAACCAAATTAGGCTACATTTATTGTCATATTAAATATCTCAATACACATCATTAGATATGACATTAAGCACAACTTGTGTAGATTTATTTAGTAAAAAGGCTCGACTGCTTCATTTTGGCATATTTTTATACTTTGACCATTTAATCAATCTCAGCATGCGTTCATTTTGTGTCGCTAGACATTTGCTTCACTAAGGCTAAATTATGCCTTAAGTCTTTCTTTGGCCTGCGCTCTGGAAGTGATCTGTTAATTCTGCTAACCTTTAATTAATTCTGAAACTAAAACTGAAACTAAACTATATAAAAATGTGTTCACAAAATAAAAACTAAACTAAAACTAACAACAATATTAATGAAACTTATAAAAACTAAACTGAATTGTATAGCAAATTTGAAACAAATTTAAAAATTCAAAACTATAATAACCTTGGTTCATTGACAGGGCCAGCGGAGCAAGAAGAAGGTAAGACTCAGAAAAGTTAGGTGTTAATCATTCCTGCTGACCAGTCCTGGATCATTCAGCCTCTTTTTCCCCAAATCTTGGTGGCCCAGTGAAGAGCTCTGTCAGACAGAAGAAATATAATGACAGCAATTTTTGAACATTCTGTGAGGAATTAATGTGGCTGCATCTCCGTGAACAATGAATAATGCAGAAGAAAACTGAAATGGTTACCTAGACAGGAGCGCTGTGATAGGCATTGTATTTCGATACTGTAGGTAGGTAGACATGGAGATGTGGGACAGACATTCTGTCATCATTTACTCACCCTCAAGTTGATCCTTGCAAATCTTTATAAGTTTCTTTCTTTTGTTGAACTCTAATATTTTGAAGGATCTTGAAAACCGGTTGTTGGTCTCCCTCTGATTTCCATAGTATGAAGAAAAAAATACTGTGGAAGTCAGTGGGGAACAGAACATGTTTGGTTACCCACATTCTTCAAAATATATTATTTTGTGTTCAGCAGTTTAGTGACCTAAAGTTTGAAACAACAAGGGTGAGTAAATCATAACAGAATTTTTCTTTTTGGGTGAACGCTCCCTTTATATATGCAGATAGTTTTTCTAGGGAGCGTGAGTGAAGCATGGATGGAGGTGGAAGGTCTGATGGGGCTTTAAGTTGATTTTAACTGAAAATTTATACATTAAATATTTTATGATCTTTATCTACAGCTGCTATTTCACAGAAATCACAATGCTACAATGTAAATAGACTTTTTTTTCTAAATGAAAATTATCAATAGACATTTAAAGAAGCTCTTTAATTTTCTGATTTTTAAACCAATTAATTATCTTTTATAAAAATGTTTATACATGTATCAGTACGTTGTTTACATGTTTAATGTTGAGCATATTCACCACTGATCAGTGGTGTGATCTACAGTCTTTTGGTAAATTATTTTAATAGAGAGAGATTCATTTGCATTGTCAGCACATGCTTCAGTGCTCTGGGAGTGTTTATAGTGCTGTGAGTTTAACACTTCATGACTGAGAGCAGAACAGAACACAATCTTCATCATCACACAAGACAAAACAACAACAATGAACAACATCATCATCCTCATCTGGACACTGACTCTTGGCATTCAAGGTAAATATTTTGTAATTAATTACATTTCAAAAATAAACAATCACATCTTATGTGTCCATGAACCACTAAATCACTAAAATGTCTTATTTCAGAGATCTGGGGACAAGTGACAGTGACTCAGAATCCAGAAATAAAATCCATCAAACAAGGAGAAACTGTTACAATAAAACTGTAAAACCAGTCAGTTGACGTCTAACTGTAATGACTGTGTTTCTTGGTACCAGCAGAAAGCCTGGAGAAGCTCCTAAACTCCTCATATATTACATAAACAGACTTCAGTCAGGAACTCCATCTAGATTCAGTGGCAGTGGATCCAGAACTGATTTCTCTCTGACATCAGTGGAGTCCAGACTGAAGATACAGGACATTATTACTGTCAGAGTTTTCACTACCCGGGTAGCACTAGACTGTTCACACAGTGACAAAGAGTCGTACAAAAACCTCCGTCAGTCAGAGTCACAGTGACTGCACTGATACAGCTGAGAGATACTGCAGCTGCTCATAAACACAATCACACACAACACTGATCAGTGAACAAACACTAATAACACAATTACATTATAATCAACATTAATCTTGTATTTCTGAAGCGAATGAGTCAGTATCGTAATATGATCATCATGTTTTAGATGTAATATATGATCTCTGTCAATCAAACTAAACAGACTACATTCAGTCACTTCTGCTGTCTGGACGTGATGTTTTCCATTTGACCCACAGAAAGATTTACATTCTTAAGTCCCGTTCACACCAAGAACGATAACTATAAAGATAACTATAAAGATAACAATATTAGCGTCCACACAGCGAATGATATTGTCTGTTTATTCTAAGTGCATGCTCGTCTGCTGCTTTAAATTCTCAAGCTCGTGATAGCAGGAATGATTCTGATTGGCTGTCAGTTTTTTTATCGATCATCAGCTGGAGACAAATCATTCTGAAAGTGATTCCAACAATATCGTTTCTCTTTGTCTTTATCGTTATAGCTGTGGTGTGGACTCTGCTATACTTTAATATTGAAAAGGATTTTTAGAACTATATCTTTATCGTTATCTTTATAGTTATCATCCTCGGTGTGAACGGGCCTTTACAAAATTAATGTCAGAATGACTGATTCTTGATTTGTGATTATGGATTTGTTATGATTTTAATTATATATTTTCACTCTCTCCTATTAATGTAATGATAAGTTGGTCTGTGTGCTGCTTGACTACAGCAGAAGTGAAACTGGTCTGTTTCAGTTCAGATCATGAAAGGATTTTTAGAACTATATCTTTATCGTTATCTTTATAGTTATCATCCTCGGTGTGAACGGGCCTTTACAAAATTAATGTCAGAATGACTGATTCTTGATTTGTGATTATGGATTTGAGCCGTCCAGTGTCCAGCTCACCAGCGCCCCCTGTGGAGAGTAAGAGCTGAGCAGGCAGAGCAGTGCGGCTGAGTCTCCAGAGATCTGCAGAGAAGAGGGCGGCAGCAGAGACACTGAGGGCTTCACTGTGGGACCAGCTGCAGGAGACAAACACAACACATTCACAAACACAAAGAAAACACACTGCAGCTCCAGCACTCTTCTGCCCTGCATCACTCACTTCATTTCAACATGACTTTCAGCAGCAGACGTGTGGAATGCAGTAAAAATCACAACAATCTCAACATTCACGTTATTCAACATCAAAACAGCTGATGTAACATAGAATATACAAACTACACAAACACTATATACATATTATACTATATAAATTAAACCTCATAAGATTAAACTAAATGTACAAAGACACTTCTATAATTCCAGTATAATTTCAAATGCAAATTATTTCACAAGCATTCAAAAACAATTGAATCAACAATTCTAAACATTCGTATATTTTTAATATTTTAAGCACAATATGCGCAAAAGAGATTCAACATCATTGAACAACAAAAACTATATTTGCTTTTTGATGACAAATCTCTCTTTTTTCATGTATAATATCTACAATAAAAATGAACTTTATATGATCAGTGTAAAATGGAATGAAAATAAATCTGTGATAAACTGATAAAACTCAAAGTGAGGCATTATGGAAATGTGATTGGACAATAATTGTTTGCTGAGTATATATAATTAGTTTATTTTGAAATTTTTAAGTGACAATAAAATAATTTCAATTAAACATTAAAATCTACACATTTCAATAATTTTGTACAAGACAGTTAAAAGAGACAGACTTACCGAGCACCAGTTTAGTTCCTCCACCGAATGTGTACCACAGTGATACAATCTAATGAAAGACTCGTACAAAAACCTCTATTTCACTCGAGTGAACACAAACTCCAGCAGAGAGAGAGAAACAACACTTCAACACACTGAGAGCAGAAGAAGCTCAGCTGCTGACAACACTTTTCAAAAAGTAAGAACAAAGAAAAATATTTTCAAAATATTTGTTATTGCTTGATAAACAATGACATTATTTTCATAATCTGTGGAAGAATGTATTAATGCTATTTACAATAGACATGATTCAGTTTGAATTCATATTCTATATTTCTCACTCATTCTCCTGTCATCTGCTTGTATAACACAGAAATATATTTGATGAGCTGTGACCTCTGAGGTGACCTTTGACCTCTTTTATCATGGATGATGTTGTGGAGTTTCTCATAAAGATGCTTCTGTTGTTCATATGCAGCTCAATCATTATGATTCACAGACAAAGCTGCTGCTTCAGACAAAAGAATCAAGACACATTTGTTCATGTTACGTGTTTATTAAAGAAAAAAAAAGTATCTGGGCTTGTTGTGAATCTCCAGCTAAAACTTCAAATGAAGAAGTTTTAATCTGTCACCATTTTTAACAATGCTTTCTGTCCATTTTACAATTTCAGGTTCACACGAGGAATCATGATAGAGAGAGACACCATGAACTCTGATTAAAGATTTTCAGTCAGTCCTGATACTTTATGAACAAACTCACAATTCACACTCTTCTTATAGTGGTGTCGGTTCATCTAATAGAATTGATAGAATAATATATTCTGTAACTCTAGTCTAGTATATCTTGTAGCAGCTCAAGCTGTTGTAAATCCTGCCCACTTCTTTGCATTGTCAGCACATGCTTCAGTGCTCTGAGAGTGTTTATAGTGCTGTGAGTTTAACACTTCATGACTGAGAGCAGAACACAACACAATCTTCATCATCACACAAGACACAACAACAACAATGAACAACATGATTATCTTCATCTGGACTCTCACACTGTTTGCTCAAGGTTTGTGTAGTACATTTTTAACGATGATTATTCATTCTCTGAAGTGTAAAATATTACTCATTTACAGTTGTTTCTGAATGTTATTCTTGTTCTTTCTTTCAGAGTGTAGAGGACAGATCACTGTAACTCAGAGTCCATCAATAACAGCAGCTCAACCAGGACAAGAAGTCAGAATAAACTGTAAAACCAGCAGTTCAGTGTATGGTGGTAGTTACTTACACTGGTACTCACAGAAACCTGGAGAAGCTCCCAAACTCCTCATATATTATGCAACAAACCGTTACACTGGAACTCCATCTAGATTCAGTGGCAGTGGATCTAACAGTGATTTCACTCTGACCATCAGTGGAGTCCAGACTGAAGATACGGGAGATTATTACTGTCAGAGTGTACACAGTGGTCCAGTGTTCACACAGAGATAAAGAGTCGTACAAAAACCTCCGTCAGTCAGAGTCACAGTGACTGCACTGATACAGCTGAGAGATACTGCAGCTGCTCATAAACACAATCACACACAACACTGAACAGAGAACAAACACTAATTAGACAGTATAAATAGATAAAGTTTACTGTGACACGTTTTGATATTTACTTGACAAAGCCTTGTTTAAATGTTTAACCACTTTATGTTTGAAGGTTTTTCTGTCACACAGACAGCAAAAAAATCACACAGGTCATCAAAATCTCATACATATAGTTCATTTATCAGCTTACTTAAAACGTTGATTTGGTTGTTTTCTAATCAGTCAGCAATATAATTTTCACTTGATCTGAGCTGAAGTCACAAATTTTCAGTTTGAAATTGAGTTACATTCAAAGTCGAAAAGTATTGACTTTGTCTAAGAAGAATTTAAGAAAGTTTTCACGTAATCAGGGAGAAATCACTAAAAATGCCTTCACTGGAGAGTTTAAAAGAGTGTGAGGTTTCAGAAGCTCTGGGAAGTGAGTGCAGGTTATGATGATTTACTTCCATCGACAAATCTATGGAGAAAGACATCAAGACAAATCCATGAATGCTGATTGAATCCACTGATAATGAGGCTCCATTAATAATAAATGTTAACTAGATTATGTTCACGACCTGTCTAGCAATGCATGCTTATGCTGAAATATAATTAAATAATGATTTGTTTTTGCAAACTGTGTCAATTGTGTGTCACAATGTGTATTGAGTTGGATTAAGGGAACATAGTGAGCATCGATGCTCCTTGGTTTTCACGGTGCATTGTGGGACTTTTTAGGGAACAAATGTTTCAGTGCACTGGAAGGATTTTGTGATTGAGAGAGCCCTTAAAATGGCCAACTCTCTGAACTCGGGAGCTGATTGAGACACACCTGATGTGTTTGTGTTCTAGGATTTTCCTGTAGACATTTGTATCATGTTGCTAGATATTTCTACAATGTTTTAGTATTTTGCTATGGTGTGCAGGTTAGTTTCTACCTAAAAACTGTTTAATTTCAGTAAACTTACAGTTATTATGTTGTAAATCTGTAGCAAACAAAACCGTTTTCAACAATAAATAAATAAATAATTAGGCTTCACCATTCACAAACTCATGGAGGGACTTTGAGAGTCATGCGATCTGTATGGCAAAACATCAACAGTATTAAAGCTGTAAATCGGAATAAAAAATGTCTTGTTATGAGACACATTCTAAATGTTTTGTGCCATCATGTGATACAAAGAGAACAACACCGCAAACATATAATTAATGTATAGCAGGTTAGTAAGGGGACCTGGGATTTGAGTAACACTTGTGCTGTAACATCTGTAACCAGCGCCGGCCCTACATAATAAGCGAAATATGCGGTTGCATGGGGGGGCCACTTGTCAGGGTTCAGACAGTAATGCTTGGTAATAATAACTTTAATAAAGTTTGCTTGAGCCAGTCACGTGTGTTAATATTTGAAAATGAAGAGGCGGCACTATCAGTCTGGTGCAGAGAATGGTTTAGATTTTTAGAGCTTATTTTCCATCTACCAGATGGAACAAAAGCAGCAGCCGGGCTGAATAAAAATGCAAGTTCACTCTCTGACAGCAGGTGGCACTTTAGGAACAGCAGAAACACAGCCGTTACCATGGTTACCCCGTACACAAAGCAGAACTGCGCAAGTGCAACTTTCTGTTTCTGACACGTCACGGAGGTCAAAGGAAGTCAAACAGAAAATATTGAAATATTTCTGTTTCTTGAAATAAAATAGACATTAACTGAATAAAAATATTAAAAACTTAAACTTATTTTATTTTAGTTGACAAGGCAACTTTACTAATTTTCATTTAGTTTATCTTAATGTTCTAAAATAACTAAAACTGAAATAAAAATGAATAACTATGTACACATTTAAAACAAACAAAAAAATAATTAAAAAAAATTCAGAATATCAACAAAAACCATAATAGAACCTCTAAAAATTTATACTAAAATAACATTGCTTTACAGTGAGACGTCAGTGTATGATATGTACTTTGGGTGATGGGGAGCCCTCTATTGAAATTCTGTCTGTAACCCAGTGCAACCTTAAATGTTGATGTAATATTCTCACATTTACCTGCTAAAAATTAAAGTTGTTTTGAAATCTGAAATGTATCCCTAAACTTTGTATGTTAATGTTTAGTACATTTCATTTATTTAATTGGTGAAATGCTATTGTAAAAAAAAAAAAAAAATGTACACATTTAAAACAAACAAAAAAATAATTTAAAAAAATTCAGAATATCAACAAAAACCATAATAGAACCTCTAAAAATTGATACTAAAATAACATTGCTTTACAGTGAGACGTCAGTGTATGATATGTACTTTGGGTGATGGGGAGCCCTCTATTGAAATTCTGTCTGTAACCCAGTGCAACCTTAAATGTTGATGTAATATTCTCACATTTACCTGCTAAAAATTAAAGTTGTTTTGAAATCTGAAATGTATCCCTAAACTTTGTATGTTAATGTTTAGTACATTTCATTTATTTAATTGGTGAAATGCTATTGTAAAAAAAAAATAAAAAATAGTTGAAAAAATAGTTGAACAAATACATAAAACATGGTCAACAATTAAATTACATGATGGACAGTGTGTGTGTGTATGTGTGCACATGTTAGTCACTTTAATTGTGTCAAATGTCAGCTTATAAACTGTAGAGCCATTTTGTTCAGTCTTTGTAGATTCTGTTGAAGCAAATTGAGAAAGTTGTGTTATGAGCCTCCTCGTCTGCTCAGCCAAAATATGTCTAGTGTTTTTAACATATAGGTCAAAGTTGCCAAATATATAAAGCTTATGACCATGGGTAAGAGCTCAGAATTGTGCATATACAGTACTATGTAATAGTTTGTTAGCAGCTCAAGCTGTTGTAAATCCTGCCCACTTCTTTGCATTGTCAGCACATGCTTCAGTGCTCTGAGAGTGTTTATAGTGCTGTGAGTTTAACACTTCATGACTGAGAGCAGAACAGAACACAATCTTCATCATCACACAAGACAAAACAATAAAAATGAACAACATCATCATCCTCATCTGGACTCTCACACTGTTTGCTCAAGGTTTGTGTAGTAAAATCTGATAATTAATATTAATTCTTTGAAATATGAAATGTACATCATTAACAGATTTTTCAAAATATTATTCTTGTTCTTTCTTTCAGAGTGTAGAGGACAGATCACTGTAACTCAGAGTCCATCAATAACAGCAGCTCAACCAGGACAAGAAGTCAGAATAAACTGTAAAACCAGCAGTTCAGTGTATGGTGGTAATTACTTACACTGGTACTCACAGAAACCTGGAGATGCTCCTAAACTCCTCATATATTATACAACAAGCCGTTACACTGGAACTCCATCTAGATTCAGTGGCAGTGGATCTAACAGTGATTTCACTCTGACCATCAGTGGAGTCCAGACTGAAGATACAGGAGATTATTACTGTCAGAGTTACCACGAGATCAACAGTAAATACGTGTTCACACAGTGATAAAGAGTCGAACAAAAACCTCCGTCAGTCAGAGTCACAGTGACTGCACTGATACAGCTGAGAGACACTGCAGCTGCTGATGGGAGGATCACAAACAACACAATGACAATGTTTAGCAAAGTTTAAATAATAATTAATGTGTTAATTTATTGATAAATAGAGTAAATAAATTTACAGGTAGTTACTCAGTTTTTCTTTAAATAACAGTCAGTGCTGGTGCAGAGGTTTTTGATGTGTTTTCATAGTGATTGCTCAGAGTGGTTTCTTTTACCAGAGTTCATGGGGAAAACAACAACAACAACAAAAAACACACACACACAAAAACATACAAACTAACAAGATTTTGTCTATGGTAAAATCACAGCCGTGCTGATATTTAGTACAACTGCACTCTTGATCATGTGATATTGCTTAAATGTGGCAGGATGAAAGAAAACAGTGAAACACATTCAAACTTTTAAAGATAACTTCAGCATGGATCTGTAACTCTAATAGAAATGATAGCAAATTCTGTTTGTAAAATAGCATTATCATAAGATGTCATTTAAGTGTAAATAGCAAAATGAAAGTATTTAATTAGCACTAAGTATAAATAGTAGGTTAGTCTAATGCAGTACACAGAGGTTTTTTAAAATAATAAATAAAAAGAAAACAAGATAAACAACAAAAATAATACATTGTTGTACTGTAATGTATTGTATTGTTTCTAAACATTTAGACAGGGCCGTTTCTAGCCAATTTGACGCCCGAGGCGAAATCCCTTCCCCCCCCCACAATTTTATATACAGTATATATATATATGTATATATATATATACAGTGGGT
>NW_015507034.1:176468-187953 GCF_001515645.1 Sinocyclocheilus grahami
CTGAATACTTTCCGTACCCACTGTATATAGTCTAGTATATAGCTTAGTCAACAGGGCCTTTTGAAAAGGAACATGAATTAAGTTAAGTTCAGCTGAGAGATACTGCAGCTGCTCATAAACACAATCACACACAACACTGATCAGTGAACAAACACTAATAACACAATATCATCACAATCAACAGAAATCTTATTTACATTTAATCATTTAGCAGACGCTTTTATCCAAAGCGACTTACGAATGAGGAGAACAATAGATGAAAGCAATTCTGTCTTAGCAAGGTTGAGTTGAAGATGATGGTCCTACATCCAGCCAGAAATGTCTGTTGATGTGATGATCTCTCAAAAGAGGATCTTGAGGTCAAGTCTTCACCTTCATGACAGCACATGTACTTCACAGAGACGTCTATTTGACATCTGCATTTACATCTGCAAGACATATTTTTTAGAGTGTTTGCTCACCTGAAATACAGCTAAAGGACGTTTCCTATCAGATGTCAAACAGACGTTTAGAAAATGTCTTCAGATCTCACATCACTGAATGCTTGTAGAGTAGGTATGTAGAGTTCCACTAATGACTTATTTAGGTCTGGTCCAAGGGTTTGAGAAGACCTAGATCAGATCAGGAAATTGGGTCCATTGGTGTAAAACACTATCATAACATTAAAATAACACTGCTATTTGTAGTGGGACAAACTGTTTTTTTTTTATTATTGTAATGTGTGAGTTTTCCAATCACATAATTTCAGTGAGTCTATAAAAGGGAATTTTAGGCCACCACTTGTGTGTCATTACCTGAGGTCCGCCTGTTCTGGTTTTATCCCTTCTTTTCTGCAGGTATGGTTGTTTGGCTAACTAATTAGCATCAAGATGTGTGGCCTGATGTGACCTGCGTATGTATTCGGTTCATAGTTTCATACGGACAATCGTCATTGTGGCTGGTTGGCAGCTGCCCTTCTCTCTCTAACATCAGTAAAAATCTGGTACAGCAATATAGCAAAAAGTTATAAACAATATAAATATGACCTATAAATAGAAACACAACACCTCAAAAAATATATTATAAACATATATACCTTCAAAATGAATTGAGGACTGCACCCAGACATTATGTTTTGTCCTGGAACATTGGCTGCGTTCCACTTAATTTTTTTTATGCCCTTCCCTCGCTAACTTCCCTCCGTCTTGTTTACTCGGATGTACATCATTGATTACGTTGCATGAGTGCCCACTGCTGGCGGCATCTTTGCAATGAGCTGAATTGGAACATCCTAAGCCCTTGATCACTTTGAATCTGCCGTGCAGTTGATTAATTATTCACATTTTTTCCTTTACAAATTTGTTTGATGCAGCATTCTATACGTATATTGGTATGCTTGGGCTGTTATAAATGTTTTTAGAAAATTTTATATATTATAGAGTTGTTTGGGGTAGGGATTCCCCTGAGGGAAGTGCTTAGGGAAGTTCGTGAGTGCGTTTCTCAATGGTGACTAGGATATAGGGGAAGCTCTCAGATTGTGGCGTGTTTGTGATAAAATCTACTCCCAGGGATGACCAGGGGCGACAAAGAACGGGCAGAGGAGCTGTAGATGGCTGTGAGTCCTGTATGTAGCGCAGTCAGGACAGGTTTGCACAACACATCGAACATCTCTGGAAATGTGTGACCATCAGTAGCAATTAGGGAGGAACGACAGGGTCTGTGACATGTCAGAGTGGCCTGATCCCATGGAATAGTGTATAGTGTCGAGGACGGACTGACAAAGATTTACTGGGACATATGTAAGGTCTGCTGGGCAAACAACTGGAGGACGATCAGTGTGGGTGGCTTGGGTGATTTAGCATTTGGGTGATTGGCTTGGGTGATTTTGTGACAATTAATTAAAGTCTAGTGAAAAAAAAAAAAAAAACTCTTGGAGGCACTCAAAGTTTATTTGGGTAGTTGGTAGTTGGCTTGGTAGGAGAGGATACATGAGCTGCCAGGGCAGCGGGGACCAAGCAAGCATGTCTATAGCACAATCCCAGAGATTTTGAGGAGGAAGCTGGGTGGCCTTTTGGGGACTGTAGACATCTCTGAAGCTCATGTACTTGCTTGGGACTTTGAAAACACTGCATTCAGTGCTGCTCTAAGCAGTGTCTGCCAAGGACTACTTTGAAAACCCCAAGAACTCTCAAGAAAGTCTCTCTGTGTGGCATGCACCCATCTGCAGAGAAAATGGGGACAGTAGGAAGGCGAAGTTGTTAACAGAGCACCTGGAATATGAAGTTGCCCATTGACCCAGAGTCAAATAGGACAGTGAAGGAGATGGCACTGATAATGATGGTCACTGAACTGCTCAATGGAGAAGGAATGTCTGGGGTGCAATTGAGAGCACGAGGAGGAAGAGTCAGACAGTGAAGAAGCAAACGGCCAGTTGTACCACGATACATTCTGTTTGACTGAGACAAGATCTCTAACTGCATGGGTTCATTGCAAGGTTATTTTCGTAAAGGATAACTAAAACTAAGATGAAAACGATTGATGAAAAAACAATTTCATAAACTGAAATAAAATAAAAATGACAAAATAATTGAAAAACTAAAACGAAACGAACCTAACAACAGTTATTAAAAACCTAACTGAAATAAAAACGTGCACCAGCAGTACTTAACAGAACACTCGACCCGTTATCCAACAGCAGTACTAATTTAATTCTGTACCAGACCAGACCCGTTTGACAAAGACTGCGAGTCGCGAACTGCACCCGCATTAAATCTATTACATCAGGTAGACATTATTTATTTTCTCATGTAACACAAGCAAGCAAACCAAAATTAGGCATTCTAAGTTGGTGCTTTGAAGAAAAACAGACACGCAATAATTAACAGAAAAAAAAGACAAAACCACGCATCCTTTCTGAAAACAATAAAAAACTTTAGCATAGCATCTTGTGATCACTCTGCCAGGCTTTAGGAGAAATGTGCATAGGCTAAATCACATCATAAACACGCTTATAATTCTTAATAAATGAAAAGAACATATTCAAATATGAGCCTTAGGGTCAGTTATTCTCTCACGGTCCAGGTGTGTGGAGGACGGACGGATGCACGCACTCTCTCGGGATCACATTCATAATAACCAACAAACTAGAACACAAGAGACTGGAACAGATATAGGGCAGTTAACGAGGGACCGACAGGTGAGCACGATGAGGTGATTAACTAATAATTAGACGGGCTAAACCAACACAAGGGGAAGAAACCACAACAAACAGTCCACAGGGGTGTTACAGCTATACAGTGATTCAAAGCTTCTTTGTTAATGTACTTTTGCTAACAAATGACATTAAACTTCATTTCACATATTACCCAATGCTCTTTTATTTACTTTTACAAATGTTGTGGAAAAAATGGCTTAATTAGTCATTTTAAGCACTTCACAAACTCTTCATGTTAACATATTATTCATTAAATCATTATCACAGTCTGTAAAGGTCATATATTTGATCTTTGTTGTGTAGACTTCTACTGTTTACACATCTTAACAAATAATTTATTAACTATTTGTTCATGTTTTTGCAGTATCCAATCTATAGTTTAAACTATTCATCCTTTGTAAATGCTTATAATTATTTCCTAAACATTAAGTATCTTAATAGGCACTTAACTTTTAGCTGCTGTAACAATGTTTGTGGGTGCAAAACATATGTTTATCGCCTCAACACTTACATTAGCATGCTACTGTATATCATTAAACAGAATATTTCTTGAATCATACATCAACAGGAGAAAACGTCTACTTTTCAAGAAAGTGCTTGTTCATTCATCAAAACAATGTAACATAAACAGATCGAACCGTGTTCCCTTACAGTAATCAAACTGACCCCTGCACACTGTTGACCACTTAACCAACCCTTAAACCAACCCATACACCAAACCCGTCCCTAACCTTAGCTGTATCACACCTCAACAGCAGCAGAAGAGTTGTGCATTTTACAAAAGCTTTTAGTCATTGTATAACATCTGTTAAAATCATCATCAAGAAGTGCATGATCACATGGATTAAAAGTTTAATGACATTTGTAAGCATTTTAATTTACATGAAAAACTATCTGTTGATCGTTAGGTAATGCTTCATAAGTGTATTATTATTATTTCTAGCTATTTGAATATATATGTCAGACTCTGTTCCGTGTTTTGTGGTTGTTTTCCTCCTCATGTGCCTTCCTTTCCCATGTTTAATTTGTCCCAGGTGTTTCCCATGATGTTTCATTGCTCCCAGGTGTGTCTCGTCATCCCCTCCTCCTGTGTGTATAAATAGTGTTCCCTGTGTGTGCTCCAGCGTCCGGTATTGTTTGTGTCTACAGTGCTACGTGAGATTCCCCGTGAAGATTATTAAATTCCTTCTGTTTCTGTACTCTTGGTCTCCTCGTCCCTTGCTCCGTGTTCCCGCACCGTAGCAGATCGTGACAATATATTAACTAATGATCTGTTAATAATTATACAATGTTTGTTAATGATTTATGAATGAAAGGTATTATAAAGTGTTACCCAACATTATATAGAAAAAAATGTGCCAAAATGCAAAAGTCTTTGAAAGATATCAATGAACATTTATTTAACCATATAGAAAAAGTCAGTTTCTTACCGAAGTAAATTTTTTCTGCTCAGTTTTTAGTCTTTATTTAAAATGAGACAAATCTGCTATTATTTTAATCTCCAATCTGTTATTTAACAATAGTTTTATGCTTCGTTAACGTTTTAATGCTTATCTAACTTGCAAAAGTCATTATCCAGGTTTAAACACTGCATCAAAACATGCCCTACTATTAAAACATTGCTCCATTAGGTTAGCAACATAATTCATATATACATTCACGGGCCACTTTATTAAATGCATCTTGCTAGCACCGGGTTGGACCCCCTTTGCCTTCAGAACTGCCTCAATTCTTTGTGGCATAGACTCAGCAAAGTGCTGGAAAGACTCCTCAGAGATCTGGGTCCATACTGACATGATAGCCTCACGCAGTTGCTGCAGGTTTGTCAGCTGAACTGTATTAATAATCTTCTATCAGCCAAGAAGTTGACTGAGTTAAGTCAGAGAAGAGCAGAAGCAGGAGACAAAGTGATGATGGTAAAAAGGAGCAGTATTTATTGTATATTCTTAGTTGTGTATGTTTCAATGCACAGACTTTGTCTGATCAGCACAAATTCAACAAGTAGTTTTATACCAAACTGATTCACAACAACATCCCAGAAACCTTGAATTTCCATAAACATTACCTCTTATCTCTTATTCATACAGACAAACATTTTTAGTTTACCCTACAATCATAATATTAAACAGTAACGAAAATGCCACAACTTCAAATTAGACAACATGACTATAAACACAGTCAGAACTACACACACCTCAGTACAAACATCAGCAGCAAATAAAAAGAAACAAAGAACTATATCAAAATTGAAATAACAATCATAAACTGTGGCTAAAACTCTGACTAGCATCAGTTATTATTAGTTTTGTTTATTTATTTTTATTTTTTTTCTTTAAATGTGTGTTTAAATGTGTATGCTTATACAATGT
Source organism: Sinocyclocheilus grahami (assembly GCF_001515645.1). NCBI lineage: Eukaryota > Metazoa > Chordata > Actinopteri > Cypriniformes > Cyprinidae > Sinocyclocheilus > Sinocyclocheilus grahami. The sequence goes on from NW_015507034.1 coordinate 182,031, forward strand.
TATATGTTTTGGCAATGTAAAGCCTTCTTTTCACCATGCCTATGAAGCTATTTGAATCTGAATCTGATGTATCGGATGAGTCTGTATATTGTCCTGATGTCTCTTCTGTCTCATCTTTAGCTCACAGTATACAGCAGTTTTTGCATACAGAGGGTGTTTTGCATGAGCAGCACAAGCTTCACTGCTCTGCATGTGTTTATATCTCTATGAACTGAACATGACATGATCAAGAGCTCTTCTTCATCAACCAACAAACATGACTTTCAGCATCGTCTTTGTCTGGACTCTGGCAGAGTTTTGTCAAGGTTTGGAAAATTAGTTATGTTTGTATTTTCCAAAGAGAAATGACTGTGAAAATATTTGATTTTTAATGTTCTTCACTTGACAGAATCCATTGGACAGGTGACAGTGACTAAAAGTCCCTCACAGCTGCTCGCTCAAACAGCACAACTAGTCAAAATAAAGTGTACAACTAGCAGTGCTACTCCCTGTTGTTGTGGTGAGAGTGGATGTCTTAGCTGGTATCTACAAAAACCTGGAGAAGCTCCTAAACTCCTTATTTATGGAGCGAATCAACGGCAGTCAGGAACTCCATCTAGATTCAGTGGCACTCTAACAGTGATTTCACTCTGACCATCAGTGGAGTCCAGACTGAAGATACAGGAGATGATTACTGTCTGAGTTACCACAGTGGTCCAGTGTTCACACAGTGATAAAGAGTCATACAAAAACCTCCGTCACTCAGAGTCACAGTGACTGCACTGATACAGCTGAGAGATACTGCAGCTGCTGATGAGAGGATGACTTTTCTGATAAGAAAATTATTTTTTAAATTAGTAATACAGCTGTGTTATTCCATACTGATTTGTGAGTCTTTATGATTTTTTTTTTCCCAATGAAGCTTCATCATGGATGAATGTAGTTCATTTAACATTGTCCATCAATAAACAATCCACTGAAAGCTGCAGATTCTTGGACAGAGAAACAGCAGTCAGAGTGATTCAGTAACAGCTGTGAGTGACACACATCAGAATGAATCAATCACTGTGTCTCATCACAGATCAACAGTTTATTCAAACATTCAGAAGACCGGTATAACTGCTGAGAGTCTCAGTGTGAACTGATGAATTTGAACAAACCTCATCTTTCCATTAGTCCAACTCTACTGACTCATTTCAGAGAATCAAAAGTTAAACTGTTAAGCACTGAATCAAGCTGTACTTTATCACACACACACACACACACAATATATATACACATATATAATGTGTGGGAAAAAATATGAATACAAACACTCATTGTCTGTAGTTCAGTGTCTATAGTTCATATTCATCAAAAATAATTGAAGCTTCTAATGTTTTGTTGAACATGAACATGCATGAAGAAATTCATCTGAGGTTTGAGACTGACAGCTGCCTGTTCTGTGTTTGAAGAGCATTTACATAGAGAGACACTTTGCATGAGAGTGTTTATAGTGCTGTGAGTTTAACACTTCATGACTGAGAGCAGAACACAACACAATCTTCATCATCACACAAGACAAAACAACTACAATGAACAACATAATCATCCTCATCTGGTAAAATATTATATTATTATCACCAATGAATATTACACAAAGATCCTGCTTTTCTAACTCTAACTCTGTTTCTAGGTTTCAGTGGCAGGTGACTGTGACTCAGACTCCCTCTGTTAAAACAGTTCAGATCGGTGAATCAGTCACTATAAACTGTAAAACAAACACAGAAGTGAGCAATGCCTGTACAGGTTCATATACTTGTATGGCCTGGTACCAGCAGAAACCTGGAGAAGCTCCTAAACAGAGAGACACTTTGCATGAGAGTGTTTATAGTGCTGTGAGTTTAACACTTCATGACTGAGAGCAGAACACAACACAATCTTCATCATCACACAAGACAAAACAACTACAATGAACAACATAATCATCCTCATCTGGACACTGTGTATATGTGTACAAGGTAAGGTTTTCATGAAAATGTTAAAGTAAAATATTATATTATTATCACCAATGAATATTACACAAAGATCCTGCTTTTCTAACTCTAACTCTGTTTCTAGGTTTCAGTGGGCAGGTGACTGTGACTCAGACTCCCTCTGTTAAAACAGTTCAGATCGGTGAATCAGTCACTATAAACTGTAAAACAAACACAGAAGTGACAGATGCCTGTCCAGGTTCATATACTTGTATGGCCTGGTACCAGCAGAAACCTGGAGAAGCTCCTAAACTCCTCATATATTATGCAACACGCCGTAACACTGGAACTCAATCTAGATTCAGTGGCAGTGGATCCAGAACTGATTTCTCTCTGACCATCAGTGGAGTCCAGACTGCTTTAAATTCTCAAGCTTGTGATAGCAGGAATGATTCTGATTGGCTGTCAATTTTTTTTATCGTTCATCAGCTGGAGAAATCATTCTGAAAGTGATTCCAACAATATCCTTTCTCTTTGTCTTCATTGTTATAGTTGTGGTGTGGACTCTGCTATACTTTAATATTGAGAAGGATTTTTAGAACTATATTTTTATCGTTATCTTTATAGTTATCATCCTTGGTGTGAACGGGCCTTTACACAATTAATGTCAGAATGACCGATTCTTGATTTGTGATTATGGATTTGTTATGATTTTTATTATATATTTTCACCCTCTCCTATTAAAGTAATGCTGAGTTTGTCTGTGTGCTGCTTGACTACAGCAGAAGTGAAACTGGTCTGTTTCAGTTCAGATCATGTAACCAATCAAACAGAGACACTGGGAGTGTGGGCTGAAATACCATTTGCATTGTGAGGGTGGAGTGATTGTGATCCTCTCAGAATAGAGCAGCTCTGTCTCCAGAGACCATGTTCAAACCCCAAGAGCTTTATTTGACTAGATTTACTGCTACTGATCGAGCTTCTGAAAAGCACCTGAACAAACACTACATGCATCTTCATCTGTTAGTTGAAGTGAGTAGCACAGTTTACTTACAGCATGAAGGTCCCAGGTTTGAGTCCCAGCCAGGAAATTAGACATTTATTTATTAATTTATTTTTGTTTGAAACCTCTGGCCCTTGAACAATAGTTCAACAACAGCTACTAAAAATAATATTAGCCAGAATCAATGTTCCTTCTCTCCCCTCCCCTTGCTAAGCACAACTTTTCTCTATTGGGTGGACATTTCCACCACCTTAGCAAAAACTTTATTTATACCAGAAATGTACAGCACTCACACGCAAAGTGTGTAACTTTTAACTTAAATGTGTTATTTATATTTGTTTTGATCCTTGATATAACTAAAGATGCACATTTTGGTTTACCTTAGAAAACATTTTTTTTTACAGTGCTGTGTTACTTACCAAGAAATTCCATTACATAAAAACATTAAAAACATTAAAAACATTAATTATATTAACATTAATCTCACGCAGAACAGTTCAATTCGTTATAATAATATAATGTAATATAAAATAATTAAAATAAATAAATATTTGTAAAAAACGTGAACGTGAATTATTTTACAGTTAAATCATCTAAACCATCCCCATGCAGGAGAGTTTGCACACTACTACACCTGTGTGTGACTGTAACTGTCTCGGAGTTTTGTTACTGTTCTCCCATCATCCGTTATTTCCAGCACTTAATCAAGCCACTCTTCTTTAAAACATGATAATGTTTTGTTTCACATGTCATTGTGTTTGCGTTGGCTCTCGTGTTGAGCTATTTCATCCGCAGCAATTAAAGTATTTGATTTCTACAGCGACTCATTTGGCGCACATCATTCTCTTTCTGTGAAACCTGTAAACTGCATTCACCGGTTCTAACTCTATAGCGATAGCAACTCTATAACGGTTTGCCTGAGCACTGCAATTATTTTGCAGTTACTAGAATTCAATCAAATGGCTTTCCCAAAACATTTTTGTGTCTGTCCTGTGAGCAGCATATTATTTCTTCTGCGTGGTCAAACATGCACTCAACTTAGAGGGAACATTGTTCAGAATGTAAAATCAAGTATACTATAATATAGGTTTGTTTGAAAGAGAGGTAACTTATACTCAGAGTCAGTTATCATGGTAACTTACTCTGTGAACCTAACCTGGTTGGGAGCAGCTTTTCTTTGTTAAACCCAGAGTTTCTTCCGGTCTTCTCCCCCTTTTTAAAGCATAAGCGATGTTTAAATACCTCATTCATTCACTCACTCTGCAAATTTTGGAATCTAAATTAAGTGCATTTTACTTAAAACAAGAAAAATAATCTTAATGCAAATGGAAACAAGATTATTTTTCTTACCCCATTGGCAGATAATTTGCAAAATTAGAAAAATATACTACTTAAGAAAAATGGCATGAGGTATTTGCTCTTTTATGTAGAAAATGCATTTTGATTTAAGAATCTTTAGATATTTTGACTGGAAACAACAAGACAAAAATACTAAGTAAGAAAAGCATTTTTTTGTAGTGCAGGTACAATCATTCATTGCACATATTTTCATCATGCAGACACTCTGAAAGTGACAAAAATGGCATGCACTTTAATACAGAATCATGCAGATGAGGAGGCTACATTAATTTGTAGGGTGTTACATTTACATCGGGAGAGGATTATTTGGATTTTTTATTTTTTTTGCCATATCCACATGCAAATTTATTTGAGCGGTACCATTTTTAAATTGTAGTCTTCTATATAACATCATGGATGCAGAGCACATTAGTAACATTACTGAGGAAAGTGTGTCTCGCTCTAATGCTCTTTCTTATAATAGTTGTTGTTTCTTTTGCACAAACCCATCGAAAATAAAGCCAATTACTGTATGGAATGGAAGGATGCCAGATGGAAGGGTAATTTGAGATATATGCTGTAACCACCACCACAGCTGTTACATTTATTTGGTCATCTTTATTTTAGATTTTAGAGTCAACATACTCAGAGTGGATTGAACTAACTCAATTCAGCTGGCGAGTATTTCAGAAAGCAGGTTATGTGACATACCTGGGCATGTTTAAGGGTAAGTAAGCAGATAAACTCAGCTTTCGATTCCAAAAACAGAGGTAACTTTTTATGCAAGTAGCCATAGCAACGTTTTCTCTGAACATAACCTGCTCCGGAGAAGGTTTTGTTTCAGGGTTAGATTACTTCAGAGCTATCAGCGAATGCGTGACTCCATTGTGCACAGTGTTATATATTATTACAATACAGTTATAGTAATATACAACATTATAGTAATATTAGGGATATATGCAAGTAGCCATAGCAACGTTTTCTCTGAACATAACCTGCTCCGGAGAAGGTTTTGTTTCAGGGTTAGATTACTTCAGAGCTATCAGCGAATGCGTGACTCCATTGTGCACAGTGTTATATATTATTACAATACAGTTATAGTAATATACAACATTATAGTAATATTAGGGATGTAACGATTCACTCAACTCACGATTTTTTTTTTTTACAAAATGAGATTTAAGACAAATTATAAATTAAATGTGTCCTTATATTACTGCTTGGACAAAATACTGTATGTTTCTTTGTGAAATTTAAATATAACACTATAATAATATACTAATATAGCACTTGTAAATTATTTGGTTTTAATTGCTTCTATTTTCCTCATTTGTTAATCGCTTTGGATAAAAGCATTTGCTAAATAACAAAATTTAAATATAATGTAAATGTAAATAACAAAAGGAATTTTTATTTTATTTTAAAACAAGCCCCAAATCAAATAAATAAGTAACGCAAATAAAATAAATATCTTCATATAAACAAACTAAGGCTTTGTCTGTGCTCTTAACATTAAAATTAGAGGCAACCACTGCATTTTAATCATGATCCAAACAACGATGCTGCATAGATGCAACATGAGCAGTTTTTAATCTAAATTACATTATATAATTTCGAAATTTGAAGCAAAAACAGAATGGTTTGACTT
>NW_015507034.1:188847-190124 GCF_001515645.1 Sinocyclocheilus grahami
AGATGCAACATGAGCAGTTTTTAATATAAATTACATTATATAATTTCGACATTTGAAGCAAAAACAGAATGGTTTCACTTAAATTTTGTGAAACTGCATAAATGCATAAAAAATATCTGCATGAAACAGAAACAGCAGACGAGCTGAATGAGACGCAGATTCACTCTCTGACAGCAGGTGGCGCTTAAAGCGTTTCCTTGGTTTCCGCTGTAAACAAAGCAGCGCAGCACTAGAGACCTGTACTCCTGCTGGAGTACAGTGGGATCCACGGGACCCAACGCAATGGGGTGCGGCACGGGACAACTCTTGATGGGCGAGTGCGGGTGCGGGTGGGAAGAGACTCGTGTGTGTGCGGGATGCGGAAGAATAAGATAGTTTGTGGGACTCCAGCAAAATAGAAATGATCTAAACATAAAATGTCTAAAACATATAAATTGTTATTTATCTGTTGCACAAAAGTAAAAAAAAACAACTAGTATTAACATTAAAATGATTAACATGCGCAAGCTAGGCATAGTTTCTATTTATAACATGTGTTTAAATATAGCCAGTCACAGAGATAGCTGTTGATTTCTGGAACGCAATGGCCAATCAGAGGTGATTAAGTTAGAATCATCCACTCACAGCAGTGCTGAAATTGCGTGCTCACGAATTGTCTCATTTTAACACACGAAGTGTAGACATTGTGAAAGATTCATTATACATATGTTCATTGTGTTATAACAGAGCTTTATGAGATCGCGATGAACTGAGATGTCAGTTTTAGTGATAAGAAAGGAAGCGCTGCTCGTATTCTGCCATGCCAAACCATGCACGCAGAAGCCCAGTGGTTTGTGAATGTTGATGCTTAGCCTAAATAACAAATATTTTATTGGGAGTGTTTATGCTGGGATGTTGTGGAGCTTAGGAGATGTTGCAGAATCATTTCATGTAAATTTATTCGATGTAACTACAGAAAATAAATCTATATAGATTACTTTTATGCGGTCTTTTGCGGATGGGAGTGGGACAAAACATGAATGTCGCGGGCGGGAGCGGGACCAGATAATATATTTTTCTGCAGGAGCGGGACTGAAAAATCCATCCCGCGCAGGTCTGTATGCTGCACTTATGAACTTTAATATGCATTATACAGAGGCAAGAGGAAAAGAAAAAATTACCATCGAAAGACAGTAAGTTCCCCTCAGACATACATTCATATAAACTCCTACCCCTAACTGAATCGTGATTTGTTTAGCATCTCAACTGATTTGAATCGTCACATATTTAAATTGATT
>NW_015507034.1:192352-192970 GCF_001515645.1 Sinocyclocheilus grahami
TCCTGGATCTGTGACAGGACGGCTCCCAGTCCTGTGTCGGAGGCATCCGTTTGCAGCAGGAAGGGGCAGCTAAAGTCCGGGGCTCGGAGGACTGGCTCTGAGATGAGGGCCCCCTTCACCCTCTGGAAGGCCTCTTCCGCCGCTGGTGTCCACTGTACTTGTGTCCAGCTGCCCCTTCCTGGTCAAGTCTGTCAGGGAGGCAGCTAAAGAGGAGAAGTTAGGGATGAAGCAGCGATAATATCCGGCCAACCCAAAAAAGGCTCGTACCTGGGTCTTGGTCTCGGGTCTCGGGGCGGAGCGTACCACCTCCACCTTCTTCTAGATATACCCGGCCCTTCCCAGCCGGTCCAATAGCTCATCCACCCGAGGCATGGGGTATCCGTCGAACTCAGAGACCTTGTTGAGGCGGCGGAAGTCATTGCAGAAGCGGAGGGGGCCGTCCGGTTTCGGGGCCATCACGATTGGGCTGGACCACGGGCTGCCCTGATGACGACCCCTGGCGGCGTCCGGATGTCATGCTGCAGGACACTGGTCCGCCCGGGCAGAGCAGAGAACACATCCGAGAACTGACCGACCAGGTGCTGCAGCTCCCTCTTCTGGGCAGCCGAGAGGTGGGGG
>NW_015507034.1:193042-216509 GCF_001515645.1 Sinocyclocheilus grahami
ACCTTCAGCGGGGCGGAGGAGCCTCAGGGACCTAGTAGGGCCGTTGCCTGACGATGACCCCTGGCGGCGTCCGGATGTCATGTTGCAGGACGCTGGTCCGCCCGGGCAGAGCAGAGAACACATCCGAGAACTGACCGACCAGGTGCTGCAGCTCCCTCTTCTGGGCAGCCGAGAGATGGGGGTTGATGTCAACAACCACAAATCAGAGATGGCGAGGGCCGCGAGCTGGTCTCTAGTCCCAATCCACTTCTTCAGGAGGTTAATGTGGTAGAGCTGCTCGGCTCTCCTTCTTCCTGGCTGATGCACCCGGTACGTCACCGTTCCGGTCTTCTCCAGCACCGTATAGGGACCCTGCCAGGTGGCCACAAATTTGCGTGCCGCGTTGGGGACTAGGACCATGACTCGGTCTCCGGGCCTGAACTCCCGTGGTTGGGCTGCCCGTTTATAGTTGCGCTGTTGGGCCTGCTGCGCCTTCGTCAGGTGCTCCCGGACTAATGGCATGACCCGATCGATCCTCTCCCTCATCTGTTTTACATGCTCGATGACAGAGCGATGGGCTGCAGGCTGTTGCTCCCAGGCTTCCTTCACCACATCCAGGAGGCCGCGGGGTTGCTGGCCAAAGAGGAGCTCGAAGGGGTTGAAGCCAGTTGAGGCCTGCGGGACTTTGTGGATCCCGAAAAGGACATAGGGGAGCATCAGGTCCCAGTCGTGTTTATCCTCCGCGACCACCCATCTCAACATCTGCTTGAGCGTTTGATTGAAGCGTTCGACCAGTCCGTCGGTCTGGGGATGGTAGACCGTGGTCCTCAACTGCTTCACCCGCAACAGCCGGCAGAGAGTCAAACCCTTGCCAGTCTCTCCCGATCAGCATGGGGATGGGAAGATCCTTCATGACCCCGACTTCCACCAGCCAGACGCCGGGAGTGGCCGAAATGGTCACCCTGCGAGCGGGAACTTGTCGTGTATCCCCGTGGACACAGGATATGGGGAGGAAGGCTTTATACTCCGTTTAAAGGCTTTCCTTTCACTTCCACCTCTGGAGCTCCAACCGGCAGGTCGTGGTGCACAATGCAGCCTGCCAGCCAGGTCCGTGCGGGACGTGCGGGGACTTCCGTTGGCATGGGCTCATCCTGCGGAGAGGGAGTCGCCGGCCTGCCTACTGGTCGCGGGGTGCCCTCCGGTGCGCGCCGCTCTTGGACCACCCTCCGGGGAATTGGCGGCGCTCACTCCCCAGCATCCCGGTGTTGGGCCGCATTCGCCAGCTCGGCAGCCTCCACCAGCTCGGAGGTGGTGGTTGGTTTCCTCATCCCAACTGCCTGTCGGTGGGATCGGGGAAGGGCTCGGAGGAGACGGTCAATCACCACGTGCTCCGCCACCTGTCCAGCCGATGGAGCCCTCTCCAGCAGCCAGTGCTGCGCGAGTCGCGTGAGTTTGGCGGCCTGGGCACGGGCCGGCAGACGGGGCTTATACTCCCACTCGTGGAAGTGCTGGGCGGATAGGGGATAACCCCAGGCGGGCTAAGATTTCCTTCTTGACCTCCTTATAGTGATCGGCGGAGGCGGCGGGAAGAGCGAAGTATGCACGCTGCGCTTTGCCCGTCAGCAGGGGAGCCAGCACCCGTGCCCAGTCATCCCTATGCCATCCTTCCGTGGTGGCCGTCGCTTCGAACATTTGTAAGAAGGCTTCTACGTCATCATGAGGGGTCAGCTTGGGTAGCAGCTTCGCAGCTTGTACTCGGGGGTCCGGCAGCGGAACATGTTGAGCGGCGGCGGCACGCAGTGCCGCGAGTTCCTGTTCCTCTCTCCTTGACGGGTGGCGAGGTGCTCAACGATTTGTTGCTGGTGGATGCTAACCTCGGTGAGCCGCTGGAGGATTTCGTCCATGGTGGGGGAGGAGCGCTCGCCTGTGAAAGAGCCCGGAGACAAAAACAAGAAAAAAGGTGAGGTGAAGAAGATCACTTGTCGGTGATTCTTCACTGATTTGCCCGCATTCTCCACCAGTTTAACAGGGTGAAGAATCACACGAAAAGTAATCTCAATCAATACCCCGGAGGGTGGATTTATTGGTGTGATGGGTGATTGTGAGAAAGGTCCAGGTAGGTGTTCCGGTGCCGTGAGTGCTCTCTTCTGTCTTCCCAGTGCAGAGGGTCCGTGCAGTGCTCCTGTGGGGCTGGTCGGTCACACGCTGCTTTCTGTGGGAAAAATGAGAGGGCGAGTTAGTGCTCAGTCTCATGGAGGAATCTCCTAGATGGCAGAGGAATTTCCTAGATGGCAGGGCTTGCGTGGCTTATGTGGCCACCGCCTGATGAGCTACAGCTGTGACCGATCAGCCTGTGATGAGGACGGCCAGGTGTGCCTCGCTTGTTTCCAGGGAGACGCTGATGAAGCTGCGGGACGCTCGGCACAATATATATATATAAAAAAGTTTGAAAAAGTTTGAAAAATTATTGCACAACCATTAATTAGGTGGCAATATGCAGTAAGTATATAAATGACCAACGATCAAAAGAAGAAGAAAGAAGCAGCATGGCGTGCTTTTTCTTTGCATCAGTTTCCATGGTGACTCGTTGATTTGTGGCTCTGTTGAGAATGTCTTGTGTGTTAACCGTGAACATACTCTGAGTTGACTGAACTTACTCCCGGACACGTTTTTGAAACCAGCATACCTTGAGTAAGCAAGGCTTGGGTTCAACCGAGAGTTCAGGGTTTATGTGACAATACTTTAACCTTGCTTTATGGAATACACCCCTGTTCTGAACCTAAAATGTTTCCCATCTCAGGGCAAGTCAACCCTGAGTTCAAGATTTAACTCAGCGTTGGTTGAACATCCTTATTAAAACGGGCCCCTGGCAGTGAGTGAGAATCCATATACAGAGATTTACTAGGAGAAACAAGAAGAGAGTAGTCAAAACAAGGCAATGGTCAAACACAAGGCAAGTTGAGAAGTGACAGAGGGTGTGATATCACTGTATCACTTGCTAGATTTTAAATTTTACATTACAAATTTCAAGGATTTCCCTTCTCATCATAATATTTTAGTGTTTACATTCGACTAGAGCTCTGAGAGATTCAGAGTCTGTATTTTATTTATTTTTTTTGTCGGCACGCAAATCATCGGTCCTAAACAAGCACATTATTAAAACAGGCTGATTGACTCGCGATCAAGTCTCGCCAATAACTTATTGTCTGGCTAATCTGATCCTCTCATCTGATTTTCACACACAACTTCAGCATGGATGGGTTTAGTTCAAGGTTCCTCAAATCTTGCCCTGGTGGGCCAATGCGCTGCAGAGTTCAGCTTCAACCCAAATCAAACACACCTGAGCAAGCCCATCAAGATCTTCAGGATCCATAGAAAATCACAGGTAATTGAGTTTGATCAGGGTTTGAGCTAAACTCTGCAGGACAGTGGCTCTCCAGGACCTGAGGAACTCTGGTTTAGTTCATCATTCAAAATCAACAGCCCAACAGCCCAAACTTGTGAACACAATGGGAGGGATGGCACCGGTGCGTTCGGCTTGCCGCCTTCAATCTATCTGGCTGTTTGTTATTTTGTTTTTATCTCTGATTCTTCAATATGTTTCAACCATACTTGTCTATGACAAGCAAACACTTTTTGATATTCGAAATGCAGTCGAAATATTGATTAATAAGGATCTAAGGAAATCAAATGGCAGTTTTCCTCCGCCTTTGTCTACTATTCCGGAAAGCTTACGCCAGCTACCCTGTGCTTTTCCCGGGAGAAAGCGACGTCGGAGACGTGGAAAGCGAGGTGGTGTACTTATCAGATGGAAATCATACCTGGCGTCTTTTGCTGTGCCCCATTTCTACCCCTCTGTTCGCCGATATGAGTTGGTCCGGGATCGCTACTTTTCTTGGCGTTGCTTGGAGCCGTTGTACTGCTGGATTTGACCTGTTGTACCTTTTTTCCACACAATTCCCCCTCAGGTATGTTTGCCTCATTTGCGCAGAGGTGGTGAGGATCTAATGAATCTTTGGCCGTTATGTCATGCATCACAGTCGGCTGGTGACCTGACTGTGGTCAGGATGGCTCTGGTTAACTCAAGATCATTAGTAAATAAGTCCTTTATATTGAACGACTTTTTTACTTCACGTGGTCTGGACTTTTTATTTGTAACTGAGACTTGGCTAAATGCTGGGGATATCAGCCCTTTTTCGGAACTTGTGCCACCGGAGTGTACAATCCTCGGACTACTGGTCGAGGTGGAGGACTTGCATCAGTTTTTAAAAGACATTTTGGCTGTCGGAGACTGCCGGCTGATGTACACTCTAGTTTTGCTCTGCTGTTTTTAATCAGTTTGAGCCTGTATCTTTTGCAACCTTGGGGGAGATCGTTGAACATTTGAAGCCTACAGTTTGCCATCAAGATATTATCCCTACTCGCATTTTTAAACAAGCTTTTTGTGTTATTGGTCCAAGTGTCATGGCAATAATTAATTGTTGCTTGGCCTCAGGCTCTGTTCCTGTCTATTTTAAACATGCAATAGTGCAGCCTCTTATTAAAAAAAGCTAATTTGGATCCTACAGTTTGTTCAAATTTTAGACCGATTTCGAAACTTCCCTTTTTTCAAAAGTGTTGGAGAAAGTAGTTTTCACTCAATTACACCCCTTTTTAGAGAAAAATTCAGTACTCGAGGTTTTCCAATCAGGTTTTAGAACAAAACACAGTACAGAATCGACACTCTTAAAAGTCTACAATGATATTTTATTAACCGTTGACTCAGGAGCCTCTGCAATCCTAGTTTTATTAGATCTTAGTGCGGCTTTTGATACTGTTGACCACACTATCTTGGTTTCTCGTCTTGAGCAATATGCAGGAATTCAAGGACTGGCTCTTCAATGGTTTAAGTCGTATTTATCAAATGATCTTAATGCGGCTTTTGATACTGTTGACCACACTATCTTGGTTTCTCGTCTTGAGCAATATGCAGGAATTCAAGGAGTGGCTCTTCAGTGGTTTAAATTGTATTTATCAAATAGAAGCTTTGCAGTTAATGTTGGTGAATTTTTATCTACCTCAGTTCCTCTCACCTGTGGCGTCCCTCAAGGGTCCATTCTGGCCCCATCACGTTTTTTTCTATATATGCTCCCTTTGGGGTCTATCTTAAAGAAGCATAATGTCTCATTTCACTGTTATGCAGACGATAAGCAGATATATCTACCATTACAACAGAATAATAAGAATGTTCTAACTCCTATTTTAGAATGTTTAAATGATATAAAAGGCTGGATGAATTTAAATTTTTAAAAACTAAATGAAAACAAAACAGAGATTATTATTTTTGGGCCGAGTGAGACTGTTAACCTTGGCCCTCTAGCCTCGTATAATAAGATGGTGGTGAGAAATCTGGGTGTTTTATTTGATAAATAAAAACATATTAATTATAATGGAAAAAATAGCTCATTAAAATTTTATAAATATTGCATAGTATTATAAAATCCCCCCCAAATTCTAAATAATAATCAAAAATTAGTATTAAACAAAAATGTATTACATTTAATTTCCTGAAAAAAAAAGTTACATTTCAAGGCTTCGGTCACTTTTGACCGCTTTTCTCCAAGAAACACTAGTGATATTGTAAATGAAGTTGAGTGGCATTTGTGGTGGAAAGGACACAACATACTTATGGCGCTTTTCCACTGCATGGTACGGCTCGGTACGGTTCACTTTTGGGGGGTTTTCCACTGGGTACAGTACCTGGTACCTGGTACTTTTTTTAGTGGGGGTTCCAAGCGTACCGTACCGTTACCAAAACGTGACGTGTAAACTCTGCTGATCACGGATTGGCCGGAGAGAATCGTCACTACCTGCGTCACTGAACTTGCGACACAAACACAAGAGAACCACTAGATTTAAATCAGCACAGCCAGTGAAGGATCGAACGCAACTGTTTTGAATGAGCGCACCTTTTTTAACAACCAAAAAGTGGCTGTTCCCCCTGTTGAGGAAGTACAGACGTTCCTCTCGCTGATAGCAGAGGAGCGGATCCAGCGAGAGCTTGATGGGGCGATGCGGAATGAAAAAGTTTTTTAGGAGTCGCGGCAGTAGAGGCGACGCAACTATAACGACATGTGAATAATCCCGCCCATTCTAAAGCGATACTAAACTGCAGTGGAAATGCAAACCAAGCCGAACCGAGCCGTGCCGTACCGTACTGAGCCGTACCGAGCCGAGTCGTACCACGCAGTGGAAAAGCGCCATTAGTCATGGTACGAATTTAAGTAGAGGGGTGGCCATTTTATTTTCCTCATCTCTAGATGTGGTTATTGTAAAGGCAGAGGAACCAGTAAAATGTTGTCTTATTTCAGTTGAAGCTAAAATTTTTTATTTTTTTTGATAAATATCTATTCTCCAACGGTGGGACATGAATGCTTTAATTTCAACATCCTGAGTGGGATTCTTAAAAAAAAAATGTTCTAGTGAATTCTTAAAGTCACTCTTAAAAAAGTTCTTAAAAAATGTTCTAGTGAAGGATATGTCATTATTGGAGGGGACTGGAACTGTACTGTGCATTTTATTGAAGATCGAAACACTGAAGAACCTCACATACAGTCTTCAGGCTCATTGTCTAAACTGCTAAAAGATTTTAAACTTTAGAAATTAAACATTCTCCTGATAGACAGTATACCTGGGTCAAGGCTTTTAATAATAGAGTCAGTGCTGCCCGGTTGGACAGATTGTATCTGTTAAAATGCTTTGGAGGTATCACTTCAGACAGCATGAGTTTGAGTCCCAGCTAAAGGTACTTAACTGTTCCTGTTCAATTCTCACCTGTCCAATCGTTTCCTGTCTCTACTCCTACTGTCCTGACCATTAAAGGTGAAAAACCTCAATGTAATCAAGAAAAAAGAAAGAGCAACCTCTGAGCAGTAAAACATTGTTATCAGAGTCTTGAAAGAGATTACAGCAAGACAATAAAGAGATCTCCAGTGTTTCTCACAGTCCATTCTGGACTCCTTTCTCTCAGATATTTCTCAAGTCTGAGTTGTGTCTACTTTTATTTCTCCTAAGGAATTTTCGGAGAAACATCTGAGACACTGTTGATACGAAAATGAGAAATACACGAGAATCAGAGTCGTCTAGAGATTGCAGCAAGACAATGAAGAGATATTCTATGTTTCTTCCACCACATTCTCAATTTTGAGTCTTTTTTTTTCTCAAATATTTCTCAAGTCTCATTTGTGTCTACTTCTATTTCTCCTACGGATTTTGAGGAGAAACATCTGAAATGCTGTTGATACTAAAATGAGCGATATATGAGAATATCATCTAAGTCTCCTGAGTTTATAAGAAAAGCAACCACTGAGCAATAAATTTTTCCTCTGGGATAGAATACTCTGAAACGGAATGCTTCCCCTGCTGGAGGTGATGAAGCTGTTCTCCTGCATTGGAGTCTCAAGCAGGATGAGAAAATACTTATTTGAAATAGGAGACTGACACATCATGTAACTGAAGAGCTCTAGTCAGACAGAGCAATTTTTATATTCTGTGGGGATTGAATTTGGCTGCACATCCATGCTGAACATTGGAGAAGAAAACCGCTGCATTCCTCTGTCGCACCATTGTAGGTTACTGAAGTCTCGATGGGAACAGAGTGATGACAGATGAGTGAAGAAGGATTCACAGGAGTGGGAGAATACACTGCAGTGGGGGCTGGTGTTCGTATTACCAAAGAAATGGGCTGAGTTGTGATAGTAGTGGTGGTGGAGTTAGAGGAAGGAGCATTTGGAAAGGAAATGGGCATTAAAAAAATAAAATAAAAAATGTAATAGGCATTTAAAGGAAAAGTTTAGTTTTCTAATTTTGCAACTGCTTAATAATTATCTTTCAAACTGTATAAATGTATCAGTACAGTCAATCCATGTTTAATGTTCAGCATATTTGCTGCAGGCTTTAGCTAAATTATTTAAATAAAGAATTACTTTGCATTGTCAGCACATGCTTCAGTGCTCTGAGAGTGTTTATAGTGCTGTGAGTTTAACACTTCATGACTGAGAGCAGAACAGATCAGAATCTTCATCATCACACAAGACAAAACAACAACAATGAACATCCTCATCCTCATCTGGACTCTCACACTGTTTGCTCAAGGTTTGTGTGCTAAAATTTGTACAGTTTATTAAGTCTTTGAAGTGTGAAACACAGGTAGTTAATTATCTTCACTGTTCTTTCAGAGTGTAGAGGACAGTACACTGTAACTCAGAGTCCATCAATAACAGCAGCTCAAGGACAAAATGTCAGAATAAAATGTAAAACCAGCAGTAGTGCATACTGGGGTGATCGTTTATCCTGGTATTTACAGAAACCTGGAGAAGCTCCTAAACTCCTCATATATCGTGCAACAAGCCGTAACACTGGAACTCCATCTAGATTCAGTGGCAGTGGATCTCACACTGATTTCACTCTGACCATCAGTGGAGTCCAGACTGAAGATACAGGAGATTATTACTGTCAGATGTATAATAGTGGTCCAACAGTCACACAGTGATAAAGAGTCATACAAAAACCTCTGTCAGTCAGAGTCACAGTGACTGCACTGATACAGCTGAGAGATACTACAGCTGCTCATAAATACAATCACACACAACACTGAACAGAGGACAAACACTAATAACTCAGTATTATTACAATAAACATCAATCATGTATTTCTGAGGAGAATGAGTCAGTTTTAATATGATCATCATGTTTTAGGTGTAATATATGATCCCTGTCAATCAAACTTGTGAGCATGTCTGTCTCTGTCTACAGTTAAAATGAACATCTGCAGTATAAATTAAATGCAAATGGCTTTCACGCAGTGTACTTGTGCATCTTGACTTCATCTTATGTGTGGATTATTTGGTTTCATTTGAAAAACAGAAGCATGCTGAATGGACTGTGTGAATCTCAGGTTCTGTGCTCTGATAACTAATAAATAACATGACATGCAGCCAAAAGTTAACTTTATTATATGAAAAAACAGACAAAAAAAACAAGTTTTTTTCCACCTGCAAAGAGTCCATTAAACATGTTTTCTAGGTGTTAATATTAATGTTTATGGCATGTTGACTGTCTGACTTGTCACTTGGGTAAATTTCCCCAAGTAATTTCACTATTTACCTTTATATTTAGTGTTTCAACATAACAATCTGACACAAAAGCTTGTGTTTATGTTATTGATTAGAGTTTGATGACATTTTCATATATATTTTCTAAGCTGCTTATAAATGTAATGGTGAGTTTGTCTGTGTGCTGCTTAACTACAGCAGAAGTGAAACTGGTCTGTTTCAGTTCAGATCATGTAACCAATCAAACAGAGACACTGGGAGTGTAGGCTGAAAATCCCATTTGCATTGTGAGGGTGGAGTGATTGTGATCATCTCAGAATAGAACAGCTCTGTCTCCAGAGATCATGTTCAAACCCCAAGAGCTTTATTTGACTAGATTTACTGCTACTGATCGAGCTTCTGAAAAGCACCTGAACAAACATGCATCTTCATCTGTTAGTTGAATGATGTTGTCAGACACAAATGGAGTTTGTTGAGAAGCTTTATTTTCACATAATTTCAACATTTCAGCAGCAGACAGAATGCAGTAAAAATCACAACAATTTCATCATTCATATTATTCGACATCACTACAGCTGATATATACTGCAGACACTACACAAACTAAATAAAACCACTATATACATTTAAATGAAACCTCATAAAATGAAACTAGATAACCTAAGACACTGACTTCTTTAATTCCAGTAGTTTTTTATACCTCAACATAAAGTTCTTACAACTTCATGTAAATATTCAAGTCTTATTTTTTCTTTTACTTTTTTTTCTTTTGTTTACACTTCTCAAAATGTAACTCAATTTTAAATTGAAATTTTGTGAATGCAGCTCAGATCAAGTGAAAAGTATATAGCTGCTTACTTTAGAAAACAACAAAATCATCATTTTAAATGAGCTGACATACAAACTACACAATCACTACATACATTTCAATGAAACCTCATAAATGAAATGAAACATACTAAGATATTTACTGCTTTAATCCCAGTAGTTTATATGTCCCTAAATGAAGTCTTTACATTTTAGTTAAAGGGGTCCTATTATGCTTTTTCACTTTTTCAACTTTAGTTAGTCTGTAATGGAGACAAAAGGAGATATTTTATTTAACAGAAATCACTTTTCAAAAACTACAACGAACGACTCGTTTGGACTACAACGCATAATTTCTGGGATTTGTGATATCACAAATATCGACGAATGGGATGAGACCTGGTTGAGCTGCACTAGAGAAGGCAACGAGTGTTATCACTAAGTCGGAGACATGCTAGCTTTCCCAAGGCAGACAAACTTAGAGTGGTTACAATCATCCGGGTTTAAATCGTGCTCAAATTGATTTGATTTTGACGCAATATTTACACTGAAGCTGGCAGGCGGCTATGGTAAGGGGCATGACATTTCCCGACCAGGCGCCGAGTGCTGCCAATCACAGCACACACTGGCCCAGCTAACCAATCACAACACACACTGGCCCAGCTAACCAATCACAACACATTTCGTATTTCAGAAGGCAGGCCTTCATTTGATACAGGAACTATTCGAGCCATTCATGCCAGACTGGGGAGAGAGGTGTTGTAATAATGTAAAATATGTGAAAAATTATGTGTTTTTCGAACAACCTAGTATGAGAGCCTGTTCTAGTACACCCCAAAACAAAATCAAGACTTTGTAAAAGAGCATAATAGGACCCCTTTAAGTGAGATTTTCAACTCAAAATGTTACTTAATTTCAAACAGAGATTGTGTGACTACAAATGATATTACTGTTTGGAATTAGAAGCATAATCAGCTGAATTTAATTATGTATGTACATATATATTGTATAAATTATGCTTGTATTAAAACAAAATTATGAGCACAACATGAGCAAAAGATATTCAAAATCATTGATCTACAGTATCTACAGAAAGTAGCTCCATTTATATTTTAACAGCAAATCTCTTTTTTTCATATCTGATATCTACAATGAACACAGTGTAGAAATGAATGAAAGAAAATAAAAACCTGTGATAAACTGATAAAACTCACAGTGAGCCACGTTGCAAAAAAGTTAATAATTCTGTTTTTTTCTGAATATCTAAAAGTGACAATATTTTAAATTAAATATTTATTGTACAAAATATTTTTGTTTTGTTAATTTTTTTTTTAATCAAAATTGTGTTTTAATGGAGATTTAAAAGAGAAAGACTTATCAAGCACCAGTTTAGTTCCTCCACCGAATGTGTACCACAGTGATATTCTAATGAAAGGCTCGTACAAAAACCTCTATTTCACTCGAGTGAACACAAACTCCAGCAGAGAGAGAGAAACAACACTTCAACACACTGAGAGCAGAAACACCTCAGCTGCTGACAATGTCATTCTTTTCATTATCAGTTGAAGAGTTTTTTCATCTCGTTTACAGTAGTCATGATTCAGTTTGACTTTATGTTCTATATTTCTCATTCATTGTTTCATTGTGTGCCAATAACACTTTTTAAGGAAATACATTTGATGACCTTTGACCTCTTTTATCATGGATGATGTTGAGGAGTTTCTCTTAATGATGCTTACGTTGTTCATATGAAGCTCAATAATTATGATTCACAGAAAAAAACCTGCAGCTTCAGACAAATTAATTTTTCAGATTTACATTTTTTCAGTCTAGACTAATTTGACACAATTGTGAGTCCTGACGATATTTATACAAGTAGAAAAAAAACAGGTCACATGAAAAAAATCCCAAACACCTCTATTATCAGATACTTTCACTTAATAAATAAATGAATCATGAATGACTAGAATAAGTGAATATGTTATTACAGTGGCACTGGAAACTGAAAATGTTGCATCCACGCAGATAGATGTCAATATAACATACAAGACTAGTGTCACATCCGCCAGTGCAACAATAAATGAACAAAATAAATATTTTACAATTAATCAATGCAATTATCAGTAAATGGTTTAAAGCCATTATTGTGAGAGTAAAACATTACAGTATTAGTTGTAGCAGCACAAGCTGTTGTAAATCCTGCCCACTTTTTTGCATTGTCAGCACATGCTTCAGTGCTCTGAGAGTGTTTATAGTGCTGTGAGTTTAACACTTCATGACTGAGAGCAGAACAGAACACAATCTTCATCATCACACAAGACAAAACAACTACAATGAACAACATCCTCATCCTCATCTGGACTCTCACACTGTTTGCTCAAGGTTTGTGTAGTAAATTGTTAACGATGATTATTCATTCTCTGAAGTGTAAAATATGAATCATTTACAGTTGTTTCTTAATTTTATTCTTGTTCTTTCTTTCAGAGTGTAGAGGACAGTACACTGTAACTCAGAGTCCATCAATAACAGCAGCTCAACCAGGACAAGAAGTCAGAATAAACTGTAAAACCAGCAGTTCAGTGCATAATGGTAATTGTTTAGCCTGGTATTTACAGAAACCTGGAGAAGCTCCTAAACTCCTAATATATTATTCAACAAACAGTTACACTGGAACTCCATCTAGATTCAGTGGCAGTGGATCTAACAGTGATTTCACTCTGACCATCAGTGGAGTCCAGACTGAAGATACAGGAGAGTATTACTGTCTGAGTTTTCACTACCCAAACAGTAAATATGTGTTCACACAGTGATAAAGAGTCGTACAAAAACCTCCGTCAGTCAGAGTCACAGTGACTGCCCTGATACAGCTGAGAGACACTGCAGCTGCTGATGAGAAGATGACAAACACCACAACTTGGTCTAGCTATGTTTAAAGAGACTTTACATTTCCAAATATAGATTTATGATTAATATAATATAACAGATTTTTTACATTTGTAACACAATTAAACTATTTTTTAATATAGAACTCTTGTCATACTGATTTGTTAGTCTTTCTGATTTGTTTTTCAAACACAGCTTCATTGTAGATGAATGTAGTTCATCATTTATTATAAATAATCCACTGAAAGCTGCAGATTCTTGGACAGAGAAACAGCAGTCAGAGTGATTCAGTAACAGCTGTGAGTGACAGAGATACTGAAGGACACACATCAGAATGAATCATTCACTGTGTCTCATCACAGACCAACAGTTTATTCAAACATTCAGAAGACCAGTATAACTGCTGAGAGTCTCAGTGTCAACTGATGAATATGAACAAACCTCATCTCTCCATTAGTCCAACTCTACTGACTCATTTCAGAGAATAAAGAGTTAAAGAGTCAAACTCATATTTGAGTGATTGTGTTCCTCTCAGAATAGAGCAGCTCCATCAGCAGATGTTCAGCGTCCTCACAGCAGCTTCATGATACAGTAAAACTACACCGAGTCAACAAACAGAGAACCAACAGTGATCTTAGGAAATGTTTGAGGTTTATAATTTGACTACACAGTCTTGTTTCATAATTTCCTTCATCTGCAGGTGTTTTCATGGTTCATTCAGTGACATTTGACTATAAAATATGAGCTTTTTTTTCTGGGGCCTCATTTATGTGCATAGCATTTCTGAAATGTCCCTACAAACAATTTATAAAACTATCCTTACGCACAAAAATTTTTTCCTAGATTTTTATACATTTCAGTTAATTTTAAATTCAAGCACAATGTGAACAAAAGCATCAACCTACAGAACGGACACAAATATCCCTTTATGATTCAGAAGAAGTACAGCACTCATCACTATGAACAAGGAAATCCAAACGTGTTTATATTCATGAAATCTTTCATTTCAGTTACATTGCAGTTTTTCTCAGTCGCTTTGGTGCATTTCTCGAATCATCCTTAATATTTGCAAAAAAGTATGTGCATTTCTCAAAACAATTCGTACAAACAGCACCACATAATAGTTTACCTGCAAAAGCCTGTTACTTACTCAAAACCTTTAGTTCATCTCTCAAAAGTAAGTATTTATGTCAATGAACATATCAGTGCCATCAGAATGAAAAGTCATTTTGTCATTGTTCACAAACAAGATAGTCAAAATGCTTAGTCATGTTGTCAGTATAACAGTGCACTTTGTTAGTATTACCTGATATAAACTACGGCAACATTTTGGTTGACAGTTACTGTACTGAACAGTACGCCATATGCTTAAGTATGCCATATATCCATTTCAAAAGTACAAATTTACACATTACTGTATGTGGGATATTGATCGAAAGAGACTGGATAGAATTCCCAGTTACACTTTTACACTTTTAATGTCATTGTGATATAGAAAATGAAAAAGAAATATGGGCACAAAGATGAAAAAACCAGATCAACCATTTTGCATTTAATGACTTATACGATGAACTAAAGACTAAATGTTTTGAGGGGTAAGACTATTGCACAGAAAACTATATAATACATTTTGAGCAACATGACATTAGCAACTGATAATGTAGGAAACCGCAGATAAATGTACACAATCAATTGCATGAATGTACCAAAAGAACTTTTGCAGCATGTTCAAAAGAATGAGAAACTGCTTTTATGATGTGTACAAATGACTAGATGATGTGGAAGTTGTACAAGTAGTTTTGATAATTTCATTTCTGATTTGAGAAATGCACCAAAGCGACTGAGAAAAACTGTAATGCATATTGTGATTGTCTATTTTTACCTTTACTCTTTATATTTTTATAAATTATATATGCACACAAAAGTTTGTACAATCTTTTTTTTTATCATCTGTGCCCATAAGGACATTTTCATATAATTTCACATCTTTATTTATTTATTTATTTATTTATTTTTGCCTTTGTAAATCCCAATTTGTTCTCACTTTTGACATAGGATCAGATCGCACATGCATTTTAAAATGAGGCCCGTGACCTTTTCAGATTCAAAAAGACAAAAAAGCATTTTGAGTACCGTATTGGCCCGGATATAAGACGACCCTGATTATAAGACGACCCCCCTTTTTCCAGATGTACCTTTTGGAAAAAGGCTTTTTAAAAACCAAATCTTGTTTTTTCTCAGTAGAACACATTTTGTCTTCAATTATTTTCATATTGCATATTTTTCCTATTTTAATTTTTGTTTTGAAAGTATGGTAAAAACTGGTAAAACAATCATATTTAAAAAGTATACACTTTTTGATATACCATAAAAAAAAAACAGGTAGCCCATTTGAATTAGGACATTTAGGCTGTCCATCTAATAGTAGCCTACCAAAATCTTATTAAGAGTTGAAGTTAAATCTTCAAATCTGGGTACTGTCTTACGTTTTAAAATCACAAAGAGAGTTTGGTCGCATCA
Organism: Sinocyclocheilus grahami; assembly: GCF_001515645.1. NCBI lineage: Eukaryota > Metazoa > Chordata > Actinopteri > Cypriniformes > Cyprinidae > Sinocyclocheilus > Sinocyclocheilus grahami. Next base: position 208,323 of record NW_015507034.1, read on the forward strand.
GGCTAACGTGACAGTCACTCATGCAGCTGTAAGGTTTTTACGCATTACATTACGTATTTTCATGGCACACTCGTTTTATGCGTATTTGGCGCATAAACTCACTAATATAAGACGACCGCGATTTTTCAGATGTATTTCCAAGAAAAAAACATTGTCTTATATTCGGGTCAATAAGGTAAATAAAATCCAGTATAGTTTAAAAATCATTTACATTTACATTTATATATATATACATTTAACATTTCACCAATCTGTGCTTTTATTTTGACTTCAGTAAATATTAATTAGATTAATATTAATCTGATAATTCCCCAACAAACAAAACCTCCAGACCACCAAACCATCATTAAACACCTCAAAAACTGAACATTTAACTCTCTGAATCACAACAGAATACTGACAGGTTGACAGCCAAACATCAAGAGTGCAATACATTTTTAAGATAGAATTGCACACAAAATAATTTATTATAAGCGATAAATAGGAATATCATCTCAGTTTTCACTCTCGTGTTAAACTGGTTCCCAGCCCCGTACCCACCATTGATGTCACAGAGGTCCGGATCTCGGTATTTTTCCAATAACAGAAGTTGCAAAATAATTACCTCATATTAATTCTGCTTTGATGCTGCAATGATAAAAAGCCAGGATAACAGATCTTCTCATCTGAGATGCCTCACCGGTAGGGGTGTGCGATATATATCGTCTGCGATAATATCATAATTGTTGTTTTAACGATGTGCGATTTGACATTATCGAGTATTTTGCAAAAAACTTTCAAAAGAGCCCTACAGAGTGCACGTGTACATTACGTGAAGTCTAGAATAGTGAGTGTGTGCATTTAGAGTGCATTCTTTCACTGTATGATTTAGTCTGTTAAAATGCATTTAGAATGATCACAAATTCAAGACATGGGGGCAGAAAATGTATATATTTATACCACTTCATATAGTTAATCAATTTCACACGAATAATGCCATATTTCTCCAAAAATTCACCGGATGGTCGAAACGTTGCAATAAATATTTTTATGGAGCAGTTATATCTGTGTGCGGAGTCTGCGGACATCACGTTTGTTCTTTTTCTCCAAAAATTACTATGATTACAAATGTGATATTGATTTTTTACAACAGCTTAATAAACAAGAAGCTAATTAAGAGAGTCGCGCAACCAGGACAAGAAGTCAGAATAAACTGTAAAACCAGCAGTAGAGTGTGTGGTGGTGATCGTTTAGCCTGGTATTTACAGAAACCTGGAGAAGCTCCTGAACTCCTCATATATCAGATATCAAACCGTAACACTGGAACTCCATCTAGATTCAGTGGCAGTGGATCTCACACTGATTTCACTCTGACCATCAGTGGAGTCCAGACTGAAGATACAGGAGAGTATTACTGTCAGATGTATAATAGTGGTCCAACAGTCACACAGTGATAAAGAGTCATACAAAAACCTCCGTCTGTCAGAGTCACAGTGACTGCACTGATACAGCTGAGAGATACTGCAGCTGCTCATAAACACAATCACACACAACACTGAACAGAGAACAAACACTAATAACACAATATCATTACAATAAACATCAATCTTGTATTTCTGAGGAGAATGAGTCAGTATTTTAATATGATCATCATGTTTTAGGTGTAATATATGATCCCTGTCAATCAAACTGAACAGACTGCATTCAGTCACTTCTGCTGTCTGGACGTGATGCTTTCCATTTGACCCACAGAAAGATTTACATTCTTACAGAATTGACCTTACAACACATAAATTACTGACATTCAGCCAATCAAATTACTGTGCTGAGAAACATTGTTTCCATGCCAACATTTTTCCATCAAGCTCTGAAGTCCCGCACAAAAAGATGGTAACACTTTATTTCAGGGTCTCTTAACTAGTTGCTTATTAGCATGCATATTACTAGAATATTAGCAATTTATTAGTAGCAATTAAACACATATGAATGCCTTATTCTACATTACCTTATTCTACATCCCTAATCCTACCCAAAACCTAAACTTAACAACTACCTTACTAACTATTAAATTAGGAATTTATTGAGGGAACATTTGTAGTTAATAGTGAATAAGTGTTCCCTATTCTAAAGTGTTACCAAAAGATCCATAAAAACCTCTCCTATGTAATTCGAATAACAGTATCCAGAGTGGCTGTTTAATGGAGTTTCATTAAATAATAAGACTGTAAGTAATAAAGCATGTGTTTGGTTAGTTTTCACTAACACTAGATCAAATTTAGGTGATTCCTTGGAGTTTTACATGGAAGTACTGTATACAATGTCCGTAAAACTGAGCTGGATATTTCCTCTGGTTATTTCCAAGATATTTCCTCTTTAAATCTATATCCAGAGATGGGCACTCGAGTCACATTTTAATAGACTTCTGAATCGACTCCAGACTCGACTCGGACTTGTGATGAAAGACTTGTGAGCGTGTCTGTCTCTGTCTACAGTTAAAATTAACATCCGCAGTATACATTAAATGCAAATGGCTTTCACACAGTGTACTTGTGCATCTTGACTTCCTCTTATGTGTGGAATATTTGGTTTCATTTGAAAAACAGAAGCATGCTGAATGGACTGTGTGAATCTCAGGTTCTGTGCTCTGATAAGTAATAAATAACATGACATGCAGCCAAAAGTTTACTTTATTATATGAAAAAACATAAAACATTTTTTTTTCCATCTGCAAAGAGTCCATTAAACATGTTTTCTAGGTGTTAATATGAATGTTTATGGCATGTTGACTGTCTGACTTGTCACTTGGGTAAATTTCCCCATGTAATTTGATTTAACATACTGTACAAAGTAATTTACTGCTTCTGTTTCAGTAGTTTTTATACCCAATATGATGTTTTTACAATTTTATGTTAGCTGTTCTCTACTCTTATTTTTGCCTTTTGTTTACATCTGTTTAAAAACAAAATTTCAGGATGAAATCTTGTGACTGCAGCTCAGATCAAGTGAAATTATATCACTGATTAGCCTTAAATAATGCATTTACTTAATGTAACTTAAAATTTAATATCCTAATAATGTGTTAACTTTATTTATTTATTTATTACACTTTTCAGTTTCAAACAGAAATTGTGTGACTTCACAGAATATCACTGTTTGGAATTAGAAAACAACTAAATTTACTAAGTGTAAAAATGTACACATATTTTGTATAAAATGTGCTTGTAGTACTCACTGTGAGCAAAAAAAAAAACAGATGAAACTCAAACATAATGAAATATTATGAGATGCATTATGAAAAAGTGTTTAGACAGCAATTTTTCTTCAAAGTAAATAATTTGGTCACACTTATAATTCTCACAATTAAATATTAATAGTTAATTCACAATTAACTATTATAATTAACTACAAAATTTCCCCTCAATAAACTCCTAATTTGCTTCTTATTAATAGTTAGTAAGGTAGTTGTTAAGTTTATGTATGGTGTTAGGTTAAGGGATCAAAAATATACTGATGCAGAATAAGTCATTAATAATTGCTTTATAAGTACTAAAGAACAGACAGTATGCTAGTAATATGCAAGATAATAAGCAACTGGTTAATAGTGGGAATTGGTCCCTAAACTAGTATTAATAATAATTCAGTTCTTCTGAATATCTAAATGTATGTTTAAACATTAAACAATTTAAACTATTGTAAATTATATATATATATATATATATATACAGTGGGTACGGAAAGTATTCAGACCCCCTTAAAATTTTCACTCTTAACAATATTGCAGCCATTTGCTAAAATCATTCAAGTTAAGTTTTTTTCCTCATTAATGTACACACAGCAACCCATATTGACAGAAAAACACAGAATTGGCTTAACAGATCATTAGTTCTTTTATATTCACCTAGCTAGAAACATGTTGTTAATGTACTTATTAAATATTAACTAATGATTAGCAGACCATTATTTGATGTAAATTGATATGCTTGCAAATGTCATTACACTTTCATTGTCATTACACAATATGATCATGCACTTTTTTAAAAATCTTCAAGTGATTTTGACAGATGGTTTACAATGATTAAAAGCATCATTAATTAATCATTAACAAAAGTTGTATAATGCTTAACGGATCAGTTTATACTTACAAATGTCATTAAACTTTCAAGTCATATGATCATGCACTTTTTAAAAATCTACAAATGAAAAGGTATGTAAAGGGTGGTTAGTTAAGTTTATGTAAATGCTTGCTAAAGACATTAAACACATTGGCAAACCATGTTTTTATTGCCTCAAGTCATATTAGTATACTACTGTATATCATTAAACGGGATATTCCTTGAATCATAGATCAACAGGAGAAACGAATTCAAAGAAATGACTTGTTCATTTATCAAAACAATGTAATAAAACAGAATGAACCGTGTTCCCTTATAATAATCAAATTGAAAACTGCATACTTCTGACCCCTTAACCTACCCTTAAACCAACCCATACACCAAACCTGTCCCTAACCTTAGCTGTATCACACCTCAACAGCAGCAGAAGAGTTGTGCATTAACAAAGGCTTTTAATCATTGTATAACATCTGTTAAAATCATTTGAAGATTTTTTTAAGTGCATGATCACTTGGATTGAAAGTTTACTGACATTTGTAAGCATTATTATTTACATGAAATAATTATCTGTTAATCATTTGATAATGTTTAATAAGTACATTAGTAAACATTAACAAGCACATAATCTCATATTTTGAGCAATACAAAAGTTATTTTTAATACACTTCCTGCAACAACGGATATTCAATAATTGTCTTTATTTTCTCTTCTTCAGAATGCAGAGGAGTCACTCTGACTCAACCTGAAGTTAAAACTGTTCAGCTGGGTCAAAAAGCTACAATTGAGTGTAGTATGGATGTAGCATTATCATATGATGATTTAATCTGGTATCAACAAAAACCTGGAGAAGCACCTAAGCTTCTTATTCATGACATAAATAGCCTTTATTCTGGAACTCCATCTAGATTCAGTGGCAGTGGAACAGCATATACTGGAAGATATTTCACTCTGACCATCAGTGGAGTCCAGACTGAAGATACAGGAGACTATTACTGTCTGAGTTTTCACTACCCAGACAGTAAACATGTGTTCACACAGTGTTAAAGAGTTGTACAAAAACCTCCGTCAGTCAGAGTCACAGTGACTGCACTGATACAGCTGAGAGATACTGCAGCTGCTGATGAGAGGATGACAAACAACACAATGACACAGTGTATCAAAGTTTCAAGAGATTTAAATTAATTGTAATTATTTATTTATTGACATGGCATTTGGATATCAGATCAGTATTTCACCATAATAATATAGACAATATATAAGATAATAAAATGTAATACATTTAAGCGGTCTGTGAGTGATATATCGATATTTTGATATTATGAGCCTAATTTACACAAGTTACATTTCTATCAACTCAAATGCAACCAAAATATATAACACTAGCTTTATAGCACTAGCCTTTGTTGTTTTAAATAAAACAGAAAAATTAATTATGGAGAAAAAGTCAAGTCACGTATGAGATCAGTCGTCTGATGAAAGTTAATTGGTCAGTGCATGACAACAGTCAAGAAAGGCTGTCCGGTTTCTGTGCGATCTAAAATGTGTAAATCTAGTGCTTCCATTAGGAGACACAACAAAATAAGGTAGTTCATTTTGTAGAAAAAAAAAAATTCAAAAAAATAAATGTAAACAAACAAAATGTGCGGAACAGAAACACGTAAAACAGAAGATATGCATTGTGTAAAGATGTGGAGAGAGTCAAAATAAAGATGCCTCTTAAAAATATATAGAAGCATCGGTACATCATATGGTGAATCATTTAATTAATGTATCGTTACACCCCTGCTATAAACTATAAATGATAATGTAAATGGGCAGAGCCCTTCAGAAGTTAAACCCAGATCCTGAGTTTATTAAAATGCCCAAGGTGTTTCTGGGGGTGTGATTCTAGTAACCCACACCTATGAACTGGCCACATTAATCTGTTTCTCTCCACGAACAGACAGTGAGTGATTCTGGTATTTTGATGCACTGTAAATGTATTGGCATTAAAGTCACATGACATGTCCAGAAGATGACACCACTCAACTAATTATTATTTCTGGTATGTGGTATTCGTGACCTCCAGAACACAAACCACAATCATGGAGACACTAGACAGTTCACACAGTATCTACATGACACAACTCAAAGGGACACCCAATACAAAATTATAAGACAATAATATGAGCTGCAGTGCATGCTGAGGGCTGGAGCCCTGCCCTTCTTTGTGGGACTTGATTAGAGATGGAACTAAACAATGTGCTGACCTTCCAGGACTGGAGTTGATGTTCAACATCATCAGAGGAGCTTCATGTTACAACAGGGGTGTCCAAATTCTGTCCTGAAGGGCCGCTGTCTTGCAGAATTCAGCTCCAGTCCTAATTAAACACACCTGAATCAGCTAATCAAGGTCTTACTAGGCATACTAGACACTTCCAAGCAGGTGTGTTGAGGCAAGCTGGAGCTAAACTCTGCAGGACACCGGCGCAGGACTGAGACTGGAAACCCCTGTTACAGTAAAACTGGCAACATAGAAGAACCAACAGAGGTCTTAGGAAATGTTTCAGTGATTGAGGTTCATAGTTTGACTCACAGTCTTGTTTCATTTGTTTCATTTTTTTAATGGTTCACTGAGTGACATCTGATTGTAAAATATGAGTTCTGGGGCCTCGTTTATAAAGATGTGTAGAATGATCCTAAATGTCAACATACAACTATTTCTGGAATGTCCCTACAAACCATCCTTACGCACACAAAATGTTCCTAAATGTATCTCACTTTATAAATCTCAGTTCATTTCAAATTCAAGCACGATGTGATCAAAAGCTGCAGAACAGCCACAAACTATCCCTTTATGGTTCAGAAGAAGTACAGCACTCATCACCATGAACAAGAAAATCCAAAAGTGTTTACATTCAGGAATTATTTAATACCTGTGATGTACTTTTCACAAAGCATATAATAATGTTAATACATATTGTAATTGTCTGTTTATCTTTATTTTTTATACTTTTTTTCTATTCACACTTTTTAGAATATATAATTGACATTTTTATAAACGATGTTGGATTATTTTAATTACTAGTATAAATGAGCACAAAGGTTTATACACATGATCTTTTCTTGGCGTACACATTTTCACATCAGGTTTTGCTTTTATAAATCCTGATTAATTCCTCACTTTTGACGTAGGATGAGACCCGTGACCTTTTCTTATGCAAAAAGACAAAAATTAGTCAAAGACTTAAAGACACAATATTATTATTATTTTTGCTAACTGGATTTAGATTAAATAAAAAACAGTATAGTGTCTACGGTGACGCATTGCTGCCACACACATATAATTTTTTCCACTCAATTATGTCGTAATAATGAGATGTTATGTCGTTTTAACGACATCTTTTCTCGTAATAACGAGATGTTTTCTCGTTAAAACGACATCTTTTCTCATAATAACGAGATGTTTTCTCGTTAAAACGACATCTTTTCTCGTAATAACGACATATTATGTCATAAAAACGACATGTTTTCCTGTTATTATAGATAGGCTATATGGTACATTATGTGAGCGAGCTAAGCGACTGTCCGCGCTGCTATCGCCACAGTCTGACATAAACGAGGATCTGCACGCTGCTGAAATTATTGAAATACACTGTTTTAAATGTATTTTAATGTAATGGTTTTAATTGTAGCGGCATGTTTATTAGGATTAATCTAATTATTAGATTCATTATTTTATTATATTACGACATAATTGAGTGGGGAAAAAATATGTGTGTGGCAGCAATGCATCACCTTAAGTGTCAGCTTCTTTTATGTTTTTAATCTAAAGATTTAAATAACATTTCAGTCATCCGTGCTTTTATTTTGACTTCTGTAAATATTAATCAGTTTACAAACAAAACCACCAGACCACCAAACCATCATTAAACACTTCAACATCTGAATATTATCACAACAGAATACTGAAGGACAAACATTTAGTGCAATTAATTCACAAGATGATTATTCACTAAAATAATTTATTATAAAAGATAAATAGGAATATGATCTCAGTTTTTGGTCTATAGTGTTAAACTGGTTCATAAATACAGTATATATATATATATATATA
>NW_015507035.1:0-437 GCF_001515645.1 Sinocyclocheilus grahami
ATTTTTTTAAAATCGTGACTAAATATTTTAACTAATCGACAGCTTACAGTCACAATGCATACAAACATGACAGCTGCGCTTTAGAGTGCTTTTAGTGTTTTTAATATTTTTTGACACATTTACATCTTTACATGTAATGTCATAATTATTCTACTGTCTTTGAAATATGGTTAAAGAGTACTGCCAAATGTATGACAAGAATTTGTGGCAAAAAAATACTTGGAATTTGTATGTCATATATTTCAACAGTTTTGTAATTACACATTTGTAATGAATATTTAGTACATTTAAAATACAGCAACATGAAATGTAATATCAAATAACACACTACAGTTAAAATTACCGGTAACACTTTATTTGAAGGTGTCCATGTTACACATGTTATATGTACCTACTATTATAATAACAATAAATGATGCATAATTACATGCAAGTAA
>NW_015507035.1:1882-2379 GCF_001515645.1 Sinocyclocheilus grahami
AGGTGAACAGGTGGCAATGAAGTCACCATTACGTGTTCTCTGAAGACTGGTGGGATTTCCATGGAGGACTGATCACTCATAAAGCCAGACTCCTTGGGACTGTTCTCCAGCCTACAGACCACTAAAATAAGACATGGACGGAAAAGAAAGGACTCTTTATAATCTAGCACAGATGAATACAGAAAGGTAAGACTGAAACTGTTGTATAATTTCACCACTTGACAGGTCCTGTCTTCTGCTCCATATGGAGAGTGCTATGAGATAACAGTGTATTGTGATAAACAATGATTCAATCTTGGAGGATTGATTTTTTCCTTCATACTGCAATCACTCTTCTACTATAAGTGAAATGTACTGTTATTACCTGAAGGTTTATGCCTGACCTCACCTATAAAAATGACGTTTATTACTGTAACAGTCATGTTAGCCCAGTTGTAATCTCCACAAGAGTGAAAAAGTTTTAATTTGCCTGAAATCATCTCAGTACTTAAAAAAAA
>NW_015507035.1:6716-6983 GCF_001515645.1 Sinocyclocheilus grahami
ATCTATCATCTATCCATCTATCTATCATCTATCCATCTATCCATCATCTATCCATCTCTCCATCTATCCATCATCTATCTATCATCTATCCATCTATCCATCTATCTATCCATCTATCTATCATCTATCCATCTATCTATCTATCATCTATCCATCCATCTATCTATCATCTATCCATCTATCTATCTATCTATCTATCATCTATCCATCCATCTATCTATCATCTATCCATCTATCTATCAATCTATCTATCATCTATCTATCTAT
>NW_015507035.1:6993-17390 GCF_001515645.1 Sinocyclocheilus grahami
TCCCTACCTCCCACCAATCAACCAATCATCTATCCATCTATCTATCATCTATCCATCTATCTATCATCTATCCATCTATCTATCATCTATCTATCCATCTATCTATCATCTATCCATCCATCTATCTATCATCTATCCATCTATCTATCAATCTATCTATCATCTATCTATCTATCATCTATCCATCCATCTATCATCTATCTATCTATCTATCTATCTATCTATCATCTATCCATCTCTCTATCTATCTATCTATCATCTATCCATCCATCCATCCATCTATCTATCTATCTAATCTATCCATCAATCTATCAATCTATCCATCTATCTATCCATCTATCATCTATCTATCCATCCATCCATCCATCCATGCATCCATCCATCCATCTATCTATCTATCATCCATCTATCATCTATCCATCCATCTATCATCTATCCATCTATCCATCTATCTATCATCTATCAATCAATCAATCTATCCATCTATCTATCATCTATCAATCAATCAATCCATCTATCCATCCATCTATCTATCTATCATCTATCCATCCATCATCTATCCATCTATCTATCATCTATCCATCTATCTATCTATCTATCTATCTATCTATCTATCTATCTATCTATCTATCTATCTATCTATCTATCTATCTATCTATCTATCTATCTATCTATCTATCATCTATCTATCATCTATCCATCCATCATCTATCTATCTATCTATCCATCCATCCATCCATCCATCCATCCATCTATCTATCTATCTATCTATCTATCCATCCATCTATCTATCTATCCATCCATCTATCTATCCATCTATCATCTATCCATCAATCTATCTATCTATCTATTCATCTATCATCTATCCATCTATCTATCATCTATCAATCAATCTATCCATCTATCTATCTATCCATCTATCAATCCATCTATCCATCCATCTATCATCTATCAATCAATCTATCCATCTATCAATCTATCCATCTATCTATCCATCTATCTATCTATCATCTATCTATATATCTATCTATCCATCTATACGTCTATCAATCTATCTATCTGTCTATCTATCCATCTATACGTCTATCAATCTAGCTATCATCTATCTATCTATCCGTACGTCTATCTATCCATCCATCCGTCTATCTATCATCTATCTGTCTATATATAATCTATCTACCAATCTATCATCTATCTACCTACCTACCTATCTATCTATCAATCTATCATCTATCCATCTATCTATACATCTATCAATCTATCTATCTATCTATCTATCTATACGTCTATCTATCTGTCTATCTGTCTATCTATCTATCTATCTATCTATCTATCTATCTATCTATCTATCATCTATCCGTCTATCATCTATCTATCTGTCTATCTATCATCTATCCGTCTATATATCTATCTATCCATCTATCTATCTATCTATAATCTATCTACCTATAATATATCTATCTATCTATCCATCCGTCTATCTATCATCTATCTGTCTATATATAATCTATCTACCAATCTATCATCTATCCATCTATCTATAATGTATCTATCAATCCGTCTATCTATCTATCATCTATCTATCCGTCTATCTATAAATCTATCATCTATCTATCTATATAGTTTTTTTTTCATTGTCTCAGGCTATTTTCAGTTTAATTATTATAGAGAACAGTGCTGGGTAGATTACTGTAATCTGTTACTGATTCCAAATTACATGACAAAAATTGAAGTTCCATTACTTTACACAGGTAAAGGTTTAGGTAATATAATCAGACGATTACTTTTGACCTAACTTATCACATTGATTTAAATAAGATAATCTTGTACCATGTCAATATAAAAATATAAAGAAAAAGAGAAAATATATTCTATTCATTGTTATTGACAACATGAAGTGCATTAAATATTACATTACATTATTAAGGTTTCCTAAACCGGTTCCTGTAAAGGAACTGCAGGGGGGATTGTGTGTTTAATGAAAAGCAAATAATTAATAAATCATAAAAATGTCAAATAAAAAAATAAATAAAAAATGGAAATATCATCAATCAAAATAAAACACGCACACAAAAAATTAAAATATTTTATTTGTTTACCTGCATGTCATGTGACTACTAACCAACATCAGAGAACCAGTTTTACTTTATTATTAAAATATTTATTTTAAAATCTCAGGGGTACTTAAACTAAATATATTAGGTTAGAGGTTCAGCTGACAAAACAATTTGGGAATCCCTACATGTAAATGAGAAATAATGTGCATTTGGGCATTTTAATGTGTTTGAAAGACAAAAAGTCATCCAAAGACATACAAGTACATGGTTAAATAACCCTCTGAGTGATAATTCAAATAAAAATGAACGTTTATCAGTAGTTGATGTAATGTTGAAATGCTAAGAAAACAGTAAAATGATTTTTGTGAATCCAGTGGTCAAATGTGAGGCCTCTCAGTTTTCTGTGTAATTAATAGCCACCTGACTAGTGACTGATCTCTGTGTGAAAGTCCACACAACTAGAAGAATTTCTGAATGGGTATTAGTAGTAGGCTATTTTAGAAAGTAAAATTTAATACTTGAGGAATTTGGGAGAATCAATAAATTCTGAATTATTTATTGCTATTGAGTGAATAATATGCAGTGTAATCAATAAAAAAAGAAAAAGTAACTGTAGTCTGATTCTGAGTATTTAAAATGTAATTTACTCTAATTACAAGTAGTTAATTTTTGGAATCAGATAATGTAATCCAGATTACATGTAATCAGATACTACCCATGTCTAATAGAACATTAAGTTAAAATAAATGAAAACTAAACTAAATGAAAATGAGATATTGGCGTGGCAACTAGCTGAAATAAATTACTATTATTATTAAAGTTAACATGTATTTTATTTGAAGTAAGGATTTATTTTTAATTTTTTTTAGTTACTATAATGACTGTAATAACCCTGATCTCATGATTTACTCTTTAGTAAGCACAATAAATCTATCTTAAAGAAATGCAGCCTTGGTGAACATTAAGAGACTTCATTGAACAACATTGGAAAAAAAACGGGGAAAAAAAAACGTAATTATTCCAAAGTTTTAAACTCATCGCAAAACGTTGTTAAACAGGAAGTGGTGGTATGGGGGATGCTCCCTATTTAAAGGCACTGTTAGTGATTTCAGCAACTTCTGCTCGAGTTAATTAGATCACTCTACTTCTTCAAGCACACGGCCTCTTTCCAAAACCCCCCTCCAGGATCTGTCAAGCCAACCCAATGTGAGGAAATTTTAAAGTGCAAAAGCTACAGAACCCTTTAACATTACATGTCCCTGAATTCAACTTTTAAGGGCTCCAAAAATGACACCAGCAATCTCAGGATTTTTAGTTTTACTTAAATGTCAAATACTGAAAAAAGGCTCTGTGAGCAAAGGCAGTCCGGTGAGAGAACTCATCTCTAGCTCAAACAGGGGAGCAGGCCTGATGTTTTGAATATTGCAAATTTAACTAGTAGTTGCTAGGCAACCATACATCCCATGCTTCCAAAATTCCTCCAAACTCAATTAGCCACAGACTCTTCATGCATGCAAAGTTTGGTGAATTTTCACCATTAGGATAGAATGTAGAGCAAGCGTTACAACCGTACTCCTAATGAAGTAAAGCTCAGTTGAACGCCAGCGGTTCACCTTCTTTAATGCCTTTTATTGTATACAGTGAGATACTGAAACAAAGAGTAGCAGAGAAAACAGTTGTCTTGCCAGTAATACGGATCTGTTAACAGTAACTGTGCACGAGGACTGCCAACATCCTTTGATCGATAATACGGTTCCTCATACATTTGTTTCCTTCCCTTTTGAAATCATAAATAAAAGCTTTTCATTACCCTATGCACTTTTTTCCCCCCATTTTATGATGGGTTTCCAAAAATATCCAAAGCAGAAGCAGTCTTTAGCACGGAACTCGTCCACCGCAGCCTGCCGTCGTTCTCACAGTTCACATTAATTTAGGTCCCAGTGCGATACGAAGAGACATCTTTTGCCAAAAGCAATTGTACACATCTTGCCTGAATGCAGGAGGGAATTTCATATAAACATTTTGATCAATTCTTCAATCTAAGAGTGTATGTTCTTACCCCACATATTTACGAGAATCATCTAAAATTTGAATAAATATATTTAATCTGTTCGCCATCCCTATAATGAATATGAACGCTTCCAAGGAAAAGTGCAGTCTTTCAAAGCATTAATGAAATTAATTTAGTAAATGTAAAGGCGACTGTGAGCATGACCTTTCTTAAACAGAGTGAACAAAAAAAAGCACATTCAAATAAAACAGAACACACACTTAGAGAAGATTCATGAAAAAAAACAAACACAAAACAGCTTGTGGGCAAAATGTAACCTTCATATCACACACATCCATCATAAACTGGTTTTGTTCCACTCTCACAATGTACATTTGCTTTCCAAGAAAACAGGGAACCCTTTAAAAACAGAGCTGATGTAACACACGCATTCTTGAGCTCCTTTTATTCAGTGTCAGATAAATAATTTGCCATGATCACACCATTTGAATTAAAGGTCCGTGATCAAGGCAGAACATAAGTTACAGGGCACATATTTTGCCATGATGAGGGAAAAATCATTCTGAATCGCAAAATACTGAGGTAAGGAGTTCATTTTTTACATCTGTAGTGCTTCACCTACTGAAATGGCTATACCGCACAGTGCTCCCTAAAACCCAACTCATGCCCATCGCATTAATACAAAAAAACGGTTTATGGCACATTAGCAAATCAAACCAAACAAGTAAAGGGCTCTGCAAACCCAGAGATCAAAACAAGAAGAGATGAGCAGGTATAAAGTCAAAAGCACAAACACATCCGCCTGTGACTGAACCGAACTCAACTCAAGTTGAGCTCAGGCGGGAGTTTATTTTGGTATGATGTCATTGTCATTGATGTCAATATCTGAGCGTGTAACAGCGAGGCACAGCCTTACAGGGTCCTGACCGGCAGTCCTGGAGCGTTCGCCTCATGTAGTGTGCGAGAACAAAAATTTTCTTAATACTGTTCCCTTTTGACTTTTCCCTCTTTTGTAACAGTGCAGTGTCCCGGCCAGCTCTCTGGCCGCTAGAGAGAACATTTGTTGGATCAAGTGCGTGGTCCATTATATCAGTGCCCGCATTCTCCACCAGTTTCTTGTCTTTCCTCTCCATGAAGGTAGAGGGCGCAATTGTGTGAAACTCTGCAAAACGTAACTGAACAGAAGATAACGGAACTATATTCCAAAGTAAGGTAGTACTAGAAGCAGCCGCTGTGGATGCGCTCTGTCCTTTCCGGACGGGCCTGCGTGTCCTTCAACGCCCCCCGATCCTTTGGGTTGAAACTCAAAGGTGCAACTTAAAGACAGCACAGGTTTAACGAAGCACAGGTTGGGCAGAGGGGAGCACTCGAATGTAGTGTGTGCAGTATTCGTCTGTTTAGTTTTGCAGTTTAATGAGTTATTAGCATATACCACCACCCCGTCGTTGGCCCTTCTCGATGAGTGCCGCTTCTTTCCATTTCACTTTGAACACCCCAGCTGTCCCCGCTGGGAACGTCCCCTCAGCCAGGAAGGCAGACTTTTCCCGCAAACAGGAGCCCCACTATTGTGAAGAAAATGGAGAGCACGAACAGTACATAAGAGGAGCCCACCACTGTGTTGTTGGGTAATTTGTACGGTTGTCCCCCTACTTCATTGATGTAGAATCCTATTGGGAATATGAGGGCGGCCATGCAAAACAAGATCACTGTAAAAGAGAAAGAAAGTAAGTGTCATTATATAGGTGATAAGAGGAATTTACACACATACAATGAGGGGGAAAAAACAAAGTTGGATGATTAACAGCAAAACAAAAACAACAATTACAGGGTTAAGCTAATAATGTCAGAAACATTCATTTAAACACAGTATAATAATAAAACCATAGAATAAGTAAATATTCTACCAATATTTACATTTTTTTGGCCAACAGGGGGCTCTAAAATCCTTAGGGTGTGTTCACAAGCTCATTGTAATTTTGATACACCAAAGCAGTATCAAGATACAGTTAGGTGTGGCCACCATCTGGATTACTCACCATGTATACACCATGATTTTAGTCCTTGTATAAAAAAGTAAGTGTCATTATATAGGTGATAAGAGGAATTTACACACATACATGAGGGGGAAAAAACAAAGTTGGATGATTAACAGCAAAACAAAAACAACAATTACAGGGTTAAGCTAATAATGTCAGAAACATTCATTTAAACACAGTATAATAATAAAACCATAGAATAAGTAAATATTCTACCAATATTTACATTTTTTTGGCCAACAGGGGGCTCTAAAATCCTTAGGGTGTGTTCACAAGCTCATTGTAATTTTGATACACCAAAGCAGTATCAAGATACAGTTAGGTGTGGCCACCATCTGGATTACTCACCATGTATACACCATGATTTTAGTCCTTGTATAAAATTGTGGGAGATTTTGCATGTTTTACATTTAGCAATCAAGTTTCCTAAAGACTCGATCCTTCAATGTTCCTTCCTTGTTTCATGAATTGCAAGTATAAGAATATTATTGATGATGTTAAGAGTCCAATTTATCTTAAGTAGCAAAAATTAAAGTTGGTATGTTTGGTATATTTCTTCATTGCCATGAATCAGTTCAAACTGGCAACTTCAATGAATTAATTTATTATTTAATTACGGCATTTGTTAAACATTATCAAGATAATTTGGAGCTAATGCATGAATACTGAATATCATTATATACAGATATATAATCCAGTGTTGGGGAGTAACTAGTTACATGTAACTGGGTCACGTAATTTAATTACAAAATAAATGTAACTAATCTGTTACAGAGAAAAAAAAAAGTGTAATTAAATTACAGTTTTGTAATTACAATTACAGAAAATGTTAATGATTACAAAGGGGGTTACATCTGAATATTTTCTGTAAAAAAGCTAGGATATGTTGAATAATATTATTTTGTCACTTTGCCCGTTTTTGATGTGCACAGTGCCTCCTGCCATTTAAAGGATGCTTAAAGCGATGCTATTCTGATGCTTTTGATTGGTTCTCTTGTTTGAATTTGCAGTGCACCACGTCTGCCAATTACATCAATCTACATAGTCACTGAAAGCTTTAGGATTCAACCTGTCTGAGAGTTGCCACCATGGCGAGTGATAAAAATGCATTCCAGTGCTTTAAAAGTGCGTTTCAGTGCTGTGCTTTAAAATGTAATTATTAGAATCTTAATTCAAGTGATAAGGATTTTGAAAGCCTTGAGAGCAATTAGAGAGCAGTTAAAATTTAATAAACTAAATTAAATAGCTACAGCTGTAACCTGTAATTGATAACCTATTACATTTCCAAAGCAACCTTCCCAAAGCTGATAGAATAACTTCCTGTGTTTCTGGAAGATGGTTGATTAGTGGGAGCTGCTAACAAGAAAAGCTGTCAATTTAGAAATAGTTTGAGTTTGAGTTATATTATAGTTACAGTTATATTATAGAATAAATATTTGTGGGGGGGTTCCAGTTTTTTTTTCCCTCCATTCAAAATGTTCACAAAAAAAAGGTTTCTAGTGAATTTCTTATTTTCTATGTTCTCAATATTACTTTGTCCTCAATTCTTATTTAAATTGCCATTAATTAGTTCATTAACATTCATGAAGTGACATTTTTGATGGGAACTGATGATCTGTGGTATTAGTTGGTTTGTCTCAGTTTAAAATGTTGACATTGTAATCAAATATTTTCAACCAGTATAACAGTTTTTGTTTTGTGGCGTCACAAACTTGCGCAGATTTTTATTTTTTTTGGTCAGTCTTCATATGTAACCCCTGCGGCCTGCAGAGGCGTTCTAGATAAGCAGCTGTTGCTCTTTTAAACGGCGTAACTACCACCCACACACGGCGATAGAAAAAGACAAGTGAGTCACCAAGGTTCAGAGACGGTAAGCGGAACCTGGACAATTGGGACTATTTCTCTCCTGTTACCATGGCAACCATGCCACTACGTATGTGATGCTCGACTAAATGACTTCTCCATTCAGCATCATCTCTCTGTGTGTGCTGCCAATGCCACCCATTAGACGACGGAAAAAGGCTTTCATAATCACTCTGTACCTGGCTATTGTGACACCACAGTGCCGGTTATACATTTTGGGCTTATGATTACAAAACAGAGACGACAGCCGTAATCAGGAGCTATTTATTAAAAATAGCTTTTATTTGATACACCCAAGACTCGACACAATACCTCAATCCTACGGCTTGTTCAGGAGAGGTATGCTTTAACTTTTCTAACTTTGCGCGTGCTTTCTGATTTTTTGTTTTTTTAACACTCAAAGAAAGAGACAGCTGATAAAAATAACTTTTGTTCTTGAATGTTTAATAACTTTTTAACCACCAATCCAATCTGAATGCTTTTCAGAGGTTACACATTGGTCTAATTTGGACATTCAAAGGCTCCGTAGTGAACGGGATGACGCCATCACATTTTGATCAGCATTGATTTGTCAAAAGAAATCTACGCATTTTATTCCTCCGAGCCAAACAGGAACAATTGTCGATGCTTAGTTCCATCCCCGTGCCCAGATTTGTTCAAACTGTCATCTATTCAACCAATAGGTTTTGGGCATTTGAACCACCAATTAGCATGTTTGTTTGGAAATTTGAACAAGCACAAAGTGAAAGCAAAGTGTGTCGTGCATGCATGAAAACAAAACTAAACACATTTGCATGAGAGCGCTCTGTCAAAGCACAGAAAAACACACGACAGAGCACTTTGACATAAAATAAACCAAAAACAAGGATAAAACATTGGTACATATTAGGGCTGTCAAAAATGACTGAAAAACTAACTTCGAATTGTCTACTTAAATATTACCAAAATTCGAATTATATCAGAATTTAAAAGTCATAATTTCAGTTAGGGGGAAAAAAGCTTTTGGCTTCGCTCCTGAGGCCACAAGAGGGTGCATCGAGCAAAATATTATGCACGTTTCTTCAAAGCGTAATAAAATAACACGACTATCTTTGAAAAAAAAGTGCATAATGTTTAAAATAATGTTTATAAACCATATATAATTAATAAAGTTGCTTAAACAATTAGAAAAAAAACCCAGCACCATGTATGTATTAGTTTAATACAAATGACCGAAAACCAATCACAAAGAGTAGGCTACTTTCTTCATTTGAAAACCGCCATAACGTCTTTAGACATGTTTTTAAAAAGTTGAACTTGCATTAATTTTACATGGCTTTCTAAACAACGTCTGCGAGACGCGAGTGCAACGCTGATAGACGTCCCTCTAGAAAATTTGATAAATATGCATTCTGTAACTAGACTGCTGACCACTCAACCACATCGCAATGTGCTTAATTTTTTTTTAGAAAATCTTAGCAAATATATAGCAACACCCTGCCGGTGCCAACAACACTCTAGTGCAATGTCTTTAAAACAACTCTGAACATCTCCGCAACACCAGACACTTCATTTGACGGTAGAGGTGACATTACATTAGTGGTATAATAAAGCCAAGGTAACACTCATTTTACATACAGCACACAGTGAAAATGACATGAATATGACAGTGGGCAAATGCATAAAGCGCAGTATAATTTGAAATCAGTCACGAGTTTAAAGTTTAGCATAGGACCGACCGTCACAGAACACGCAATCATGCAGGTCACATGCACACTTCACAAGATCTCAACTAGATTCAACTAAGTCTGCAAGGTTTGTGAAATTAAATGTTCATTAGTCAGTCAAAGATTTGTTTAAATTATATAAATGCATATTTGCAGAATGCTGACGGCAAACGAGAAAGTATTATAATGTTTGGACCGACCGTCACAGAACACGCAATCATGCAGGTCACATGCACACTTCACAAGATCTCAACTAGATTCAACTAAGTCTGCAAGGTTTGTGAAATTAAATGTTCATTAGTCAGTCAAAGATTTGTTTAAATTATATAAATGCATATTTGCAGAATGCTGACGGCAAACGAGAAAGTATTATAATGTTTGCCTTTAAAGGGGTCATATTATGCGATTTCAATTTTTACTTTCTCTTTGGAGTGTTACAAGCTCTTGGTGCATAAAGAAGATCTGTAAAGTTGCAAAGACTAAAGTCTCAAATCCAAAGAGATATTCTTTATAAAAGTTAAGAGTCAGCCACGCCTACCTAAAACGGCTCGTTCTAACACGCCCCCCACATGTCTACATCACTATGTGGTAAGATTTGCATAACGCTGCCCAAATGTTCACGCAAAGAAAGAAGGCGTAACATTTATTCTCACTGTAGTATTGTTGCCGCCGCAGCCATGTCGTGAAGGCGCTGTGTGATTCGTTGTGAAAGCGAAACTACTTT
>NW_015507035.1:18575-29090 GCF_001515645.1 Sinocyclocheilus grahami
GTCCTGGGGTGTTACAAAGTATTTGTGAAATCTAGCTAACAAAATATATATTGTGTGTTGGAGTGTTCCAGACGCTACACTAGACTGCTGACCACTCAACCACATCGCAATGTGCTTAATTTTTTTTTAGAAAATCTTAGCAAATATATAGCAACACCCTGCCGGTGCCAACAACACTCTAGTGCAATGTCTTTAAAACAACTCTGAACATCTCCGCAACACCAGACACTTCATTTGACGGTAGAGGTGACATTACATTAGTGGTATAATAAAGCCAAGGTAACACTCATTTTACATACAGCACACAGTGAAAATGACATGAATATGACAGTGGGCAAATGCATAAAGCGCAGTATAATTTGAAATCAGTCACGAGTTTAAAGTTTAGCATAGGACCGACCGTCACAGAACACGCAATCGTGCAGGTCACATGCACACTTCACAAGATCTCAACTAGATTCAACTAAGTCTGCAAGGTTTGTGAAATTAAATGTTCATTAGTCAGTCAAAGATTTGTTTAAATTATATAAATGCATATTTGCAGAATGCTGACGGCAAACGAGAAAGTATTATAATGTTTGCCTTTAAAGGGGTCATATTATGCGATTTCAATTTTTACTTTCTCTTTGGAGTGTTACAAGCTCTTGGTGCATAAAGAAGATCTGTAAAGTTGCAAAGACTAAAGTCTCAAATCCAAAGAGATATTCTTTATAAAAGTTAAGAGTCAGCCACGCCTACCTAAAACGGCTCGTTCTAACACGCCCCCCACATGTCTACATCACTATGTGGTAAGATTTGCATAACGCTGCCCAAATGTTCACGCAAAGAAAGAAGGCGTAACATTTATTCTCACTGTAGTATTGTTGCCGCCGCAGCCATGTCGTGAAGGCGCTGTGTGATTCGTTGTGAAAGCGAAACTACTTTGTTTGGCCTTCCAAAAGAGGACGATATCGCTTCTTCATGCCTGGAGCTGATTCATGCTGGTCGCGGTGGAAATACAACAACTTTGCGCTGTGGATCGCCGGATTGGCTTTCACCGTGGACGAAACGGAGTCCAGCCCGGGGTCGTCACATGTGGTTGCCGCAAGCCCTCCGGACGCTCCTTCGTCGAATCCGCCGGCCGCAATCACTATAATACTTTTTTGTATAAATTGTTAATTCCTTTGTTTAACAGTTCTATCTGATTATTAGATAGACTTCTATTCATATTAGACAGAACTGAATGACAACAGCGAACAAGAGGGAGAATTCGTCTTGTTCCACTGTCTTTCCTCATTGAGAAGAATGAATGTTATGTATGTCTGGTACTGCAGAGCACGAGGTGTATTCGTTTGGCCTGGGTCAGTTTGGACAGCTTGG
This sequence comes from Sinocyclocheilus grahami, assembly GCF_001515645.1. Lineage (NCBI taxonomy): Eukaryota > Metazoa > Chordata > Actinopteri > Cypriniformes > Cyprinidae > Sinocyclocheilus > Sinocyclocheilus grahami. The sequence goes on from NW_015507035.1 coordinate 19,935, forward strand.
CCACGGCACTTTCATATCACTATAATACTTTTTTGTATAAATTGTTAATTCCTTTGTTTAACAGTTCTATCTGATTATTAGATAGACTTCTATTCATATTAGACAGAACTGAATGACAACAGCGAACAAGAGGGAGAATGTGAGCACTGTGTGCTCAGGCCGTTCTCAGCGCCGTCAAAATAAAAGTCAGACGCGGCATCAAAATAAAAGTCCCGCCTCGAACACAAACAGAAAAACTTATCGGCCGATGCCGATATTTGAAAAATGGCAGATATCGGCCGATATATCAGCCTTGGTGATATATCGGTCGACCACTACATTACATTAAGGTGATGAATCTGCAGCACAGTTACCTATTGCTGCTTTCTCATTCAAGTTTAAACTGAAGTGTTTCTTTATAGAACACACAAAGGATGTGTAAACTACCTTGAGGAATAGAGAAGAAAGTTAATAGCATCTCCAGTGAGCGAACACAACAGATGCTACACATATGCTGGACAGACAACACAACACCTCAGCAGCGCCATTCAAGCCCAAACCACACAGATCATCTATCTCACTGACTGCTTGTGCGCAGGACTTTAAATTGGTCGGTGTTACATATTCCCAACAGCTGGGAAGCCACACCTCATTTGATAGGATAAAACCAATGTTTTGTCAAGCGCATGTGTAGCTCCAGCTGAGAAAGTTATGTTTGTGAAATAATCTGTCGAAGCACATTTATAGCTGTTGTTTCACTGTTTCCTGTAGAACCATTTGTAGACACTCCTGTGCCATTGTTTTGCAATAATTTCATTTCATGTTGGTCTACTATTGTGGTGTCATCCTTTTCAGAAAAATCTGCCCACGGGCCAGTTATATAAACTTAACCTCTACATTAAGTCTATTTCTGTGCTAAACAACTAGCAGTTTGCCGCAGTCCTGTGTTTATTGTCTTTGTATTATCATTCAAAACGTTTATATCATCTGTTTATTCAGTTACAGCGATAGGAATGCCTTTGTCCATATTAGGGGTTTTCCTGGAGCATCAGGAGTTCTGTTACTTCTGTGGAGTTTCTGCACGAGGGCGTCCTCAGGCTTCCAGTATGAATGAAACAGACATTAAAGCTGCAGTCCGTAAGTTTTGCCTCTTTGTCACCATCTGTTTGAAACCTGCAATTGCAGTTATTTGTGGAATTATTTTCTTAATGCAAGTCGTGCACCGTGCACGGCTCCAGTGCGGATGAATCTAATGTTTTGAGGAGTATGTATGGGCTGTCAGTCACCACACCGGCGTGCATACTGTGCTTCGGAATCACAGATTCTAGCCTAAGTCTTGGAAGTATGGCCCAAATAAGAACTTTCACCGGATATTGTAATCTGAATGAGTGAGTAAGTAACAAGTCTGCCACTTTTGTTCTGACCAAGTGAGGAAAAAAGCATTACAATAAATCTCGTAAAACTTGTGTAATTAAACATAGGCTATCAGATGCACATTTAAAATTGGAATATAATCTAATTTCAGTCACTTGTGTTTTATATACACAAACCTTTTTTGGATTACAATTCGCTATCAAAATAAGTTTAATTATTCCAGCTGCTGTGAGAAAAGGCTATAAATGATCTGCCACCTGCAGTACCCACACTCACGTGATAGCCCACTTGCCGGGACAACGTCTTTATGTTTGCAGACGTGACGTAATGACACAGCGGCATACTCGCATTTTCTGCAAATTCCTACCAGTACCACTCGAATTAGAAAACATTATTATAAGCTTACCATCATGAATCAGGCTAAGGTAAGGACTTGGGCTAAGGTGAGTCCTAATAATAATCCATCCTATTTTGGGTAATTGTTTTTTTAAGTATTGGTTCAGGCACCGTTAAGGCACCAGTACTATTTTAAAAGTATAGATTTGGCACCAGTATCGTAAAAAAACAAAAAAAACAAAGTTACCCAACCCTAACTATATGTGACATATGCACAGGCTTTCTTCTGTATGCTCCATGTTAAGCCTTAAAGGTGAAGTGTGTAGTTTCTGCACTCCTATACAGTAGGTAGCAAAGGGAAGTGTTAGTTAAATTCTAGCAATTCTGAGGGATATCACTGGTGTGCTGAAACTACACACTTTACATCTCTGGTGGGCGGGTCAAAAAAGGCAAAAGGGAAAACAGTAGGGGTGATTCAAACATGAGATTCGTCACTCACTTCCTGTGAAGGCGATCCATCTTGCGTATTTTGTGGCTTCTCGACGCCAATGCGAGGCCACCAGCAGGCCGCAGGTGACTGTGAGGGAGATGATGCCCATGATGATAAAGAAGAGCGTGGTGACCCACTCTGGAGGGAGTCGCGGGGGGATGCAGGTTCGATCTCGTCCATGAATGGTCTGACACTGACGCACCAACCCCACAGTAAGAGCTCCTGGAATCAAATACAACAACATCAATGATGTGTGAGTCATATTCAACCCACAAAACCTGAAGGGTGTTTTGCAGGATCTGCGCTTTATCAGGAATGAAGTCCTGGGTGTTTAGTTATGGACTAAACTATAGCATGGCACACCAGAGGCAAACAAAAACAACACAGCCGTGGAGTATAAAGTTCAGAGCTTGTTTTCTGCAGGAAAACACGCTGCACCTGTCAGACACTGAGTCCCTGAGGCTCTGTATGCACCGCTGTACGATCAGGTAAGTAAAAAGCATGTTCAAGAATGACATTTACAATGCTGAATGCACATTGTTGTCTAGGCCAGGTACTGATATGAACAAAACAATATCATACCACCGCACCATTAGAATTTTGGTACCACAGTAGTTTAAGTGCCGGTTAACTACGGTGCCTTACTTTACACTCAAGTTCAGTCTTCACAGCCAGCTAAATCCTTATAGCAGCTTTACAGTCACACACGGCCACCCAAACAGATTAACTAGAGATTACCATACACAAGGTTTAATGTGTTAGTACTAGAAGTTGCACTAAAAATAATGATTATGCAACTCAATTTCTGCCATGGTTAATTTTTATGTCATATTTGTGGTTAATTTTTATGTCATGTTTGTGTTCTTTCCTACCTGTATTTATGCATGCCATTCAATATTTATGCACGTAATTCAATGTGTGTATTTAGATATTGCCAATATTAATATTGTCAATAATTAGAAGTGACAATTCACTGCAAAAGATTGTTCTACCAGCGAGTAACCTGCTAAAGGTGAAGTCCCAAAAACAACGGTGGCTCGGTTTTGTTGGATCAGTAGGTTATCCCTGTTGGCATCTGTTTTCACAGGCTCTTGTCAATGGACTCTTTTTACATTTTTGGGGTTCTCAGAAGTGGAAGGTGCCATTGATGGGTTAAACTTGCTGAATGGGAGACAACAGCAAATATGATTTTTGCATTCTTATTTGCTCCAAAATCAAATGACTTTCTAAAAGATGAAGATGAAGAACAAAAAGAAAAACTATAGAAGGACTGATTACAGAGTAAGAAGAAAGCAAGCTTCCATTGGCGTTTGTAGTGTGGTGATGAGGTAAGCTTAACTGTCAACTCCATAGAAACAAAGGTGTGCAAAGGCAGTCGTGGCCTAATGGATATTCTGGCAGGAATTGTAGGTGGGGGGAGTGAATAACCAGCGCTCTCTCCACCTTCAATACCACGACTGAGGTGAGACCCTTGAGCAAGGCACCGAACCCCCAACTTGCTCCCCGGGTGCCACAGCATTGGCTGCCCACTGCTCTGGGTGTGTGTTCACTACTGTGTGTGTGCACTTGGATGGGTTAAATGCAGAGCACAAATTCCGGGATTGGGTGACCATACTTGGCCACAAGTCACTTCACTTTCAAATGCAAATGCATTGGTGGAGCAGAAATAACAGGGTTGTGAATTGCAATTTGTAACATGCTGGGTAGTAAGGACCTACCTTTTTACACAAGACAGGCAGACTTGAGCAGCACATTTTATATTTCTAAGATGGCATCAAACAGAAAAAAAGTATCTTTCCCAAGCCTTCATAGACAAAATCTTGAATGTGTGTGATATCTTTGGCACTGCTCTACTGTACAATCACTTATACAGTATATAAATAAGATATATTAGTAAATGCATGCATTAAATGCATGTACAATATTAAGTGTTAAAGCAATTAATAGCATATACAGTGCCTTGCGAAAGTCTTCATACCTCTTCATGTCTTGTTATGTTGCTGCTAGGGCTGTGCGCTTAATCGAAATCATCATAAAATCGCGATTTGAGCTTGCGCGATTTCTAAATCGCTTTATAGCACGATTTTCTGTGCTCCCGACCTCCCACAGTATGCTATCCGAACCAATCAGAATGCAGCACGCCTAAATGGAGCACGAGAACAGAACAGACCGGGCGGGCATACAAACGTAACGCCAGGTTCACACTAGGGCTGTGCGATTTGGGGGAAAATGTCAAATTGCGATTTTTTTTGACAGATATTGCGATTGCGATTTTAAATTAGCAAAGACAAGCTTCAGCTCAATATTGTCAACAATGTGCAGCACAGTATGGGTATCATTACCCTGCTGAAAAAAAACTATAGAAACCATCACAGAAATTCTTATAGTTTCCATTAAACCATTACAAAATTCCTTTTTGTTTTGGGCATTATTCCAATAGGAATTACTGTTGTTCTATTGGTTGCCATCTGTTCTTAAGTCAATTATTAAAGTATCACATTGATTTATTCATTTTAAGTATTTGGGGTTTTACGAGCAAGTGGAAAATGTGCTGAAGGTTTCATTTCATCCAAGTGAAATTAGCAAGCAGTTAGACTGAATTTACATTTGTTTTAAATGCCAGGTGCGAGTCGACACAGGTTGCGTGCGTGCGTCAAGCCTCATCCATACTGCCAGATGCGCTTGTGAAGACTTGCGGTGTGGAGCCGGGTGCGAGTATAAACGAGCATTACGAGTGCGGCAAGCATGAACGGCTCGTCCATGACGCGGGACTCGCGTCGCGTGGGGCAGAGAGGAGCGAGTATGAGAAGCATTCACAGACACAGGCTGTGTGTGCGCTCTTCTGAATTGGGAATAGCCAACATGCATTATAAACTTATTTCAAATTAATCCGTTGGGGAGATAAAATGTGTAAGATAATGTTCACGTACTAACAAAAACATCTAAGAATGTATCTTTTACTCTCCAGTACTGAAAACAGAACCGATAAGGGAGCTTTTGATATGCGCTGTGATGCAGCTCTTGCAAATTACCTTTGTTCGTTGTCTGTCATTTCGAAGCTTAAGTTGCATACTGTTTTCTTTAGTTTTAATTTGTCTAACTATCGATCTGACCCAGTAGACGCCATAATCCCACTCGGTCTCTCTCCCGTCCTGCGGGGTTTTTTTTTTATGGTGGGTGTTTACGCAGTTGGCTAGAGCAGTGCTGATTGGGGAGAACGGAGGTGCGCTCACTCTTGCCCAGGGCAAGTAAGACTGCAACTCAAGGCTGGCAGTCATGCATATGCTCTGGAACAGAGTAATATCGCGTCCACATCGCAGGCTTTGCGATTAAGAAATCGCAACGTCTCAAATCGCGATTTCAATTAGATTTCGATTAATCGTACAGCCCTAGTTCACACACTCCGTCTGTGGTGAGTATTTTTTCCTCGCCCATGTAAACGGATCAGAGCGTTCACACTGCACACGATTGCGGTCCGGCAGTGCGCTCCAAGAGTGGTGCGTCTGCAGCAGTCATGCTGCGATCGTTTCCGCACAGAATCTAATCTATCACACACTGAATTAAAGTGACAGCGCATTATTCGCGGTAAAAATTGACATGGATTGACACGGAAATTTAGTAATTACACCATAAATGCATATAATTAAAGTCTACGGTTTCACAGTCAACACATGGCTTTTTGGCTAGATTTAAAACAACGAAAAGTGCACTTTTAGATAAACAAGGCAATAATAGATGGCACTCGTGGTGGTAGTTAAACAAAATTTATCAAAGAAATCGCGTCCATATCACATAGCCCTAGTTGCTGCCTTGTTAAATTGCTTTAAATTACTTTTTTCCCCACATCAATCTACACTCCATACACCATAATGACAAAGCAAAAAACTGGTTTTTAACATCTTTGCAAATTTATTAAAAATAAAAACAACAAATGATTCCATTGCATAAGTATTAAAACCCTTATCTGGGACAGTTGAAATTTAGCTCAGAAGCATTTATATTGCTTGTAGATGTTACTACACTTCAAGTGAAGTTAACCTGTGATAAATTAAATTGAATGGACATGATTTGGAAAGACACACACATCTTAATAAAAGGTCTAACAGCTGAAAATGCATATTAGAGCAAAGACCAAGCCCTGAGGTCAAAAGAACTGCATGTAGAGCTCAGAAACAGGTTTGCATTAAGCCACACACCTGGAGAAGAGTTCAGAAAAAATTCTGCTTCATTGAAGGTTCACCGAATCATGTAGCCTTCATTATCCATAATGGAAGATGTTTGAAACAACTAGAACTCTTCCTAGAGCTGGCCTCCTGGCCAAACTGAGCAACTGATGGAGAAGGGCCTTGTCTAGACTGGTGACCAAGAAGCTGATGGTCACTCTAGTTGAGCTCCATGATCATATGTGGAGACAGGAGAAACCTACAGAAGGACAAACATTACTGCAACACTCCACCGATCTGGGCTTTATGTCGGTGTGGCCAGACTCAGTCCTCTCCTCAGTGAATTTGCAAAAAAGCACCTAAAGGACCATTAGACTGTGAGAAACAAGATTCTCTGGTTTGATGAACCTCAATTCCAAGCATCATGTTTGAAGGAAACCAGGCACTGCTCATCACCTGCAGAGTAGCATCCCAAAAGAAAAGTAGCAGCCTTGTGCTGTGGGGCTATTTTTCAGCAGCAGGGGCTGAGGGACTCGTCAGAGCAGAAGACAAGCTCAATGCACCAAAATATAGAGATAGCCTTAATGAAAACCCAGTCCAGAGCATTCAGAACCTCAGACTGAACAGAAGGTTTACCTTCCGACAGGACAATGACCCTAAGCACACAGCAAGAGTGGCTTATAGACAACTGTGTGAATGTCCTTGAGTGGCCCAGCCAGTGCCTGGGCTTGAACCCAATCAAATATTTCTGGAGAAACCTGAAAATGTGTTAAGGGTTTGAATACTTATGCAATGTACTTATTTCAGTTTTTTATTTTTAATAAATTTACAAAGTTGTGACAGTTCTGTTTTTCCTTTGTCAATATGGTGTATGGAGTGTAGATTGTTATTTTGCAAAACTGCAATAGAAACAGTTTTTCACATTTACAGGTCACCTGGGGCTGGATTCACAAAAATCTTACGAATAAGATAAATTCCACGAAGTTCGTAAGAATGTTCTTAAGTGCAATTCTTGAAAAATTCTTAAGTTCTCAAATATATTCTTAAGAACATTAGAACAGAAGAAAATAACAGTCGTTATCTGAGTGAATACATGACACACTGATAAACTCACGCTTTTGTCTTTTTGCGCTTCCTGCAGATTACTCTAATAATTTTAATAAGCGCACATTATTTTCATCGCGAGTTTGACTGGCACACAGCTTCTCATTTTTAATGCGCCGTGTTTTTGAACGGTCACTTTTAAAATAGCCTGTCTCAAGCTGCAGCGATATGTTTCATTCATTTTTGTGCTGTATTTTTGCGCTCTCATCTGAGTGAGAGCGCAGATGAGTATGTGTCCGCGCTGCTACAGCAAACGCGTCCTGCGCATTCATGAGCGCTGAATACTGCCAAAGATTGTTGTATTTATAAGCTAAAATGAAAAGCGTTCAATTAAAGCTCCCTATCTGACTCATTTTAGAGTTGCTACTGAGTTTTGAAGTCAGCAAAAAGTAGCGTCACTCATAGGCTAATCATGACCGATCATCGTTTACATTATCAGTCATCGCTGTCACTTCAGAAAAGTTGTGCACATCCCTATTAATAGTCCTACTATGTATTATATGTAGCTAGTTTTGTTGTAATGCTTAAATAAAACAATTTATTTGAAATAACCCAATAAATTCATTAAATAATTCTTACTGTTTGGGATTTAAGACAAGTCTGGGGCTGTCCTAAAGTTATTTACGATGATTTTTAAGAAGATTCTTTTCAAGAATTTGAATTCTTCTCAAGTGTTGTCTTAGGAACAATCTTAAGAAAAGATTAAGAATATTCTTAAGATAAATTTTTGGGAATACAAAATATTCTTAACTTTTTTCTTAAGTTAAAAAATAAGAAGAAAATGGCAGTTAAGAAGAAATTTCTTCTTAAGAATGTTTCATGAATCCAGCCCCTGGTGTACGTAAAAGTCACATGATCATTCTTTATTGTACTATAACCTCCAAGAAACACCTCATACATGGTCCTCTCAAGTATAAAGGGCTTTCCTTGCCATTAATGCTTGAATAGCATTCATTTACATATTTACCTTGCACACATCTGCAGCGCATTACAGCTTCCAACATGGCCACCTGAGCTGATCGCCATCACTCGAGTCAATGCTTGTTTTAACGCACCGTGGCATGTTTCAATAGTGCCCCAGAAGTGGCTCTCCGCACTGCTTTGCTAAAGCTACACATCTACGTCTCCTTCGATTAAAAATAATGGCTAATGCGGTGGCTGTGATATACATAAACCTACCAACATCGGTCATCATGACTTATCGCAAGAGGAAAAAATTACGTTTTAGTCGCATAACATCGGTTAATGTAAACATTGTCCTTTTGCAATAGTTTTTTTAATGACATTTAAAAAAATATTGCACAGTGCAACAAGCAGGGCTTCATCTACAACCCCATCCACAATCAACAACACACAAAGGCACAAGGTTTTAGTCACATAACATCAGTTAATGGAAATGGAAACATCGTTTTTTTTTATCGACATTTAAAAAAATATTGCAAAAGTTTTGCGCAAATATGTAACCTACTAATATACACGTTTAAACACGCCCCCACATACCTACATCACTATGTGGGAAGATTTGCATAACACCGCCCAAATGTTCACGCAAAGAAAGGCGGCGTAACTTTTAATATTGCTGTAGTATTGTTGCCACCGCCGCCGCCATGCCGTGAAGACGCTGTGGTGCTTAGTTGTGAAAGCGAAACTACTTTGTTTGGCCTTCCAAAAGAGGACGATATCCGCTTCATCATGCCTGGAGCTGATCCG
>NW_015507035.1:29216-29959 GCF_001515645.1 Sinocyclocheilus grahami
ATTATTATTGTAATATTATGCGCTTGGTACTGTAATGTTTTCTCAGCAGTGAATGAGACATGAGGTAATATGACAGTGTTGCATTCAGTCCTCCACCAATGGCGTCTCTCATCGTGTTCATTCATATGTTCTGGAGGAGGCGTGGATTTGGAGTGATTTGCAGGGAGGGTGGAATCTTATGCTCTTAATGCTATAGCTTGCTCTTGCTAGCCTTTCCAAAATAGTCTACCCTACCTTTAACTGAAAACTACTCAACAACTACATGCCACTGGTGAATATGCTATGAGTGAGGGGTTTCTCCCACAATAAGTGGGCATTATTTGCATTTCACTGAGAAATAAAGCGGCAAACATTGGTAACCTTTGGGAGACTCCATTTCAACAGCGGCTTGACACATTCAGACACTCTGGACCACTCTCCTGTTCACAGCCTGTGCGTAAAAACAACAGGAAATTAAGCAAATGCATCTGCTTCCTGAGCATTGCTGTACTCTCATTAGTGCAGGCTGAGCAGCTCTGGAGATATGGAGTGCTATGGAGATGAGTCAAACAGCCTCTGAACCCTAGTGGGTGGAAAGCGGAGGCCGTATGCGGCGCTACAGGCTTGTTCTTTTTTAACGCGCTGAATTCTCTCAGACGCATACAGATGGTGAACCCACAGTAAACACAAGGAAAATGTATTCACTGCTGGAAACATTACAAGATTTTACCAAAACCAAACTTGAAAAAAGATGAATGGGCTTA
>NW_015507035.1:29969-31013 GCF_001515645.1 Sinocyclocheilus grahami
ATCGACATTTAAAAAAATATTGCAAAAGTTTTGCGCAAATATGTAACCTACTAATATACACACTGATTACATTCATTCCATTTTATTCTAGTTTTTGCCAACATTAATGCATTTATTAATACATTTTTTTGTGGCTGGGAAAGTCCAACTTCAGTAAGTTTCCCGAAGATCCATTTCATGTGATGTGCTTGTATGTCCTTCTGAGCACATACTACACACAAAATATGGCACCAAATGTAAACACATTAACTGAATTGTTTTTGAAACACAAGTGCTCTCATTTTTAGGTCTCACTGCATTTCAGCCTGACTGGGAGTTTTGTTTATGCCCATGCTGGCATGCATTTTGGCCATCTTGAAGTGTGTAGGATTCCTCTAGTCTTTATTGAGCTGAAAAACAAGGGAGGCACTTAATCAGTTAAACTGACTCATCACTGTTTGAGCTTACATCTGGTAGCAGTCACATGCTGCTGAGCTCTCCTCTGGGGTGAAATACAACATTTGCATGATTTTGATATCCGTCAAGCACAACAACATCCAGATCACTGTAGTGATGAACGCGCCTGCTGGCACTGATACTCAGACTGGTGCCTGCTTTCTGTGAAGGCCAAAAGCAGGTCTAGAGAATCTGTAAGGGAACTTTAAATGCATCACTGAACCAGGGTTCACTTAGAGGAAGAATTCACATTACGCCCTGGAAAACAGGCAGGAGATTGTGGAGAATCCACAAAGAAAACATCCCGGACATGGAAGAACTAAGGAAATCCTGTTTTTTACTCCACATACAGTCAGAATGATAACTCGGCACCTCTCCCAGTTAGACAGATTTAGCTACACCGACAAAAGAATATTGTACCACAATTTCAGGAATTGATACCAATGCCAATGGAATGTCACCATTCTCAATAACAACTTGGACACCATGGTATAAACTAATTAAGCAACGACACAAGTAGAAATAATAGAGTTTTGGGTCGATAGATTTTTAATGGCTGGAAAGAAATCTCTCAGATTTAATTAAAGGGGTCATATGATGCGATTTCAA
>NW_015507035.1:31808-32751 GCF_001515645.1 Sinocyclocheilus grahami
ATAATGTTATTTTTAGCAGCATCATATGACCCCTTTAAACATTCTCTAAATATCTTTGTGTGTTCTGAAGATGAACCAATTATAGCCATCTAATTTGGTCTTTTATTTTATTTTTATTTTTTTCCCAGTTGAGAAAACCTACTTGGTTTACATTGTTTAGCGTGCACAGTACAGCACTATGAATTCAATTAGTTCAATAAACAGATGTATTAATTTTGCTTCAGGCAAAATAAGTTAATCTGCATTACAAGCTCTAGAGGATTTTCACATTTTATTAAGCAAGAAAGTTGACTTATGCTCGGTTTTATCATCATGAGCCGTTGCAGGGTTGCAAATGTAAAACAGAACTTCGAGTTGAAGCCAGAGTTTGATGATGGGAAAGAAGCATTTTGTCTTGGTGGGAAGAAAGCCTTTAAAGGGCTTGATAAAGACTAGTGTCTGCATCCGGTAAACATTTCCCTCATCACCCACCAATCCCCTGCTGATTCACAACTTCAACGTCTAATTCCATCATTACAACCAGCTGGCACGCTATGGTACACGAACATGAAAGACAACACTGAATCGCACCCACAACTGCAGTTTAGACATTCATAGTGCACAAACTCGCTGAGTCCTTTCCCAAAAACACATGCGCACACACAAAACAGCGTCATTTAGAACACCACATCTGGATAAATAAACGTGGAGCAAGTGGAAGCTCTGCCAAATTCCCAAGAAGCCTTCACTGGAAACTAGAAATATACCATTCAGCAAAACATTTCACTGACTCAAACTTTTGTTTGTGATTATCAAGGAACATATGTCCTCAACAAACCTACCTGAAATCAAATTTAGTAAATGTATTTGGGAATATTTTTAGTAAATACACGTAAAAAGGAATATTGTTGTGCCAATGTCCACCATTTTTTCAGCTTTTTCCTTAAAATAAACAACTTACAAC
>NW_015507035.1:33728-35161 GCF_001515645.1 Sinocyclocheilus grahami
TCTATTTCGTCAACGAAAATAGTTTAAAACAAAGAACAGCTGAGCAGCTGCGCATCTCCATTAAAACACAGCGTTTCGTTTATGAATGAACTGCGTTTTTAAATGAATCTAGTGAGTCAATGATTCAATTACCCATTCATAAAGACAGTAACATACTCAGTTCCTGAATGAATCAGCCGTTTGAATGAATCAATTAAATGAATGATTCAGTGATAAAATCAGTGACTTACCGCCACCTGCTGGCATTTTAGTTTCATTTTTAAAGTATCTTTTCTGTTATTTAAATCATTTAATATTTCTATATTCAAATTTTATATTTAAAACATTAACCTCAACAAGCCACTTTTGTGTTGTTCTGTGCCATCTCTCTCGTACAAATGTATTTCTTAAATACGGATTTTATTTGATTATTGATTAGAAGGTGCTCCTAAATTTTTGACCGTGCTCCTAATTTTTTTTAATTAGGAGCACAAGCGCTCCTAAAAAGAGAAGTAAGTGTAGAGCCCTGTAGTGCATTTACCAGTTTAAAGGGGGAAACATTATGAATGAAAGGGAACCAACTTTCTTCAGGAAAGTTTTGTTGTCATTCTTTCCATGTTATTTCCATATAATGCCTAATAAAATAGTGTTTATATGTGCAGCACTACTTCGTTTACAGGGGAAACCATGGTAAACACTGTATTTCTGCTTGTCCAAAAGTGCAAACTACTGTCAGAGAGTGAATCTGCATTTTCAACATGTGAATCTGCTGCTTTTGTTGCCATCATTGTTGCAAATTTTAACCGTATGATGGAAAATAATATAAATTCGGATAATGAGTTACCTGGAATTATTTGTTCACAGTTTGATTCATAGTTTAAGTATTTCAAATGGATCACATATACACATTTTTGACTGTCTTCTGAGGGTTTCTTACTTTTAGACTAGTTGACTAGTCAGTAACATTCCTTTTAATATGCAGTGTAATTAGTCATAGCTCACATATCTAGTTTGTACACAAATTACACCTGCTCAATACATCAACATGTACAATGTATCTATATTCCATATAGAGACGAGTAAGCAGAAAGCATGTCTGTCGTGTAAAAACTCAACATTCAAAAACAAAGACAAATGTAACAAGTTATAATGCCATGTATAACAATTACATCATTTTGAATTCAGATGTAGTAATTTGGGTTTACTGATCACACTATTAATCTTTTGCTTTGTTTAGGCTACTTTCTTTTTTAACTTGAATGCATTACATGACATAATAACAAATGCCAACTTGGAAGTTCGAGATGCACTTGAAGGCATCATTAAGTCTTGCAGCGTATTAGAAAAAGAAAGGGAAAAATATGTATTGAGCAAAGTATGGCACAGGCCGTCTAGAATATTGGTCAGTTGCCTCTGTCTAATGACCAAGACTGACAAGTTTGTGAGTATGAGAT
>NW_015507035.1:35333-40587 GCF_001515645.1 Sinocyclocheilus grahami
GCTACTGCAGACTGAATTAAAGGCATTATTATTGTAATATTATGCCCTTGGTACTGTAATGTTTTCTCAGCAGTGAATGAGACATGAGGTAATATGACAGTGTTGCATTCAGTCCTCCACCAATGGCGTCTCTCATCGCGTTCATTCATATGTTCTGGAGGAGGCGTGGATTTGGAGAATGATTTGCAGGGAGGGTGGAATCTTATGCTCTTAATGCTATAGCTTTCCAAAATCGTCTACCCTACCTTTAACTGAAAAATACTCAACAACTACATGCCACTGGTGAATATGCTATGAGTGAGGGGTTTCTCCCACAATAAGTGGGCACTGTTTGCATTTCACTGAGAAATAAAGCGGCAAACATTGGTAACCTTCGGGAGACTCCATTTCAACAGCGGCTTGACACATTCAGACACTCTGGACCACTCTCCTGTTCACAGCCTGTGCGTAAAAACAACAGGAAATTAAGCAAATGCATCTGCTTCCTGAGCATTGCTGTACTCTCATTAGTGCAGGCTGAGCAGCTCTGGAGATATGGAGTGCTATGGAGATGAGTCAAACAGCCTCTGAACCCTAGTGGGTGGAAAGCGGAGGCCGTATGCGGCGCTACAGGCTTGTTCTTTTTTAACGCGCTGAATTCTCTCAGACGCATACAGACGGTGAACCCACAGTAAACACAAGGAAAATGTATTCACTGCTGGAAACATTACAAGATTTTACCAAAACCAAACTTGAAAAAAGATGAATGGGCTAAACAGTTGATGGCAAACTACACACTACCAAAAAAGACAATATGGACAAACTGTCTTGATGCCTGTTGGACGAAATAATGCCAACACGTGGGAAACACTGGCAATATTTCTTTATAAAGGCGTTTGGCCACCACTTGCCTTTAATAGAGCTTCCAACCTTCTTACAACAGATTTGTATGACATCTGAACCATAGGGATGCTCCGATCGATTGGCCGGAGATCGGTATCGGTCGATAATCACATTTTATGACTCGATCCGTACTCACTACACTTGGCCGATCTCACGAACCGATCACAATTTGATGACGTCAACGTGTGACGACGTATATGATGCATGGGGACATAAATGATTTGGCGCCACAGTCATGTCATCGCTGGTGTGGAAATGCTATGACGATTCGATAAACAATGAAAAATTCGCTATTTGTCGTGAATGTTTTGCATGATTATAATGATGTAGGGCTGCACGATAAATCGCATGTGATATTTAATGCGCATCTTGTTAGTAAAGCCGGTTCTGTAATCAGCGGTAAATCTCCATTACGTGCGTGCTTTCACATGGAGCAGCATTTACTACACAGAGCCGTTGTTCACTGTCCAGCTGCACTAAACCACGATCATATATGACATGGTTTAGGGCAGCTTGTCAGTGAACAACGGCTGCAGACGTTTTTTTTGTGGAAATTTTTGTGAATATTGATGTTGTCGGTCACTTTGCTGCAGTACTTTGTATTGTCTCGACACAGTCCATCTGGACTAGATTAGATCATAAAACGCTGATTAAGAATACAGAGGAAAGTATTGGTTAGTATTAGTGAATATTGTTCAAAGGTAATGCAAATTTTTTTTCAAATACTTTAGAATTAAGTAGTTTGTGTGTGCGTCATTTCATAATTTAGGTATACATCTCAGTAGCTTTAAATTACATTTAAAATAAAATAAAAGCCGGGACATTAAATAAGGAAATAAATACGGTCAATCTTGGAGCATCAAGACCCTAGAAATGTTCGCTGCAGGTTGAACTGAGTCAGCGAGATGGGCTTTATTTTCTCAAGCAGCCATTAATCAGGCATCAACAGATCGGCCTCATCACTTTTCAAGAGGTCTGTCTCTTTCAGTCGCTTATTATTCCTTTCATGTATTCGGATAAGCATTGCTGAGAGCATGTCAGTCCTTTTCATAAAAACCTCTTCCTAAGAGTTCCTCAGTATGTAGCTCAATGAATTACAATGAATGGGACCAACAAAAAAAAAACAGGCCCAGATGGAATCCGAGCCTTAAGAAAGCTCCACGAGTTTCACAGAACCGGAACGCCAGGCATTCACCAAAACCTACTAATGGTCTGCCCCTTTCGCATGCTTGTTTATTAAATATTTGGTCTAATTTGATTATGTTCTCAGCTTCCAATAAGAGCAGGGCTTTGACAATAAGAACATGAGAAAGTGAGAGAGAGGTTTGGGCTTAGATGACAGAACGGTTTTTAACAGAATTTACATTGTCAATTCAGTAGAACACATCACTGCAGTGCATGCATGTAGAGTTTCTGTTAAGTGAAGATTGGCAACACAGGAGGCTCGAGATGTGTTTTCATCTTAACACAGATGATGCTTCAGTAAAAAGAAAAAAAATGCACGTCAAACATGTATTTGTCCATACTGCACAGAAATGCATCCTTAAACAGTGCTGTTACCATGATATCCAATGCGCGGAATTATTATTCCTGGGTAAATGCACTTTTCTAAAGTCTAAATACAGGTTTTCATCTAATTTATTCTTTTAATCAGTAAATGCAGGGTAGGTGATTTGGTTATGCTGGTTGAAAGTCTCTTCACATCCAGATAGCAACCACTAAGTTAAGTGGTCTAAATGTATTTATATCATCTGTGGAAGGCATAGGACCATAAAATGTTCGTCCAATAATATCCCTCGGTCCGAGGGCTACGATAGGCTGTCCTACCTGCCTGTCAACGTATGTATTTGCATTATGCATTATGCGCTTTGTACTGTGATGTTTTCTCAGCAGTGAATGAGACATAATCTGACAGCGTTGCATTCAGTCCTATATCAACATCGTCTCTCATCGTTTTGCTGTTAGACTCTGCTCTGCCTGTGCGCTGTGTATTTTTGAGGAGGCGTGGCTTTGGAGAGTGATTTGCAGAGAGGGTGGGATCTTATGCTTTCAATGCTAGCTTGCTATTGCTAGCCTTTCCAAAATCATCTACCCTACCTTTAAATTAAGTACTTTGGTCCTCCTTTCAGTTGCACTTTATGTGACACCTTTGCATAAATAGCAGGAGGAACAGGCTCATGTAAAGCGTTTGTGAAAATGCATGTCAAAAACCTATATGGAATTTTTACTTAATAGTATAATTTCAAATAAAGCATCACATCATGTTGTAAATGTGCCTTTGACAACTTGTTAATACTAAAAGGTATCAACACTTTTACATGAGGCAAAAAAGGCATCTGCCACTTCAAGAACTGTGCCAACATCAACAAGTTTAGAGGGAAAAAAGTTCAGAAGGAATCTGCTGATTTCCCACTCAAAATCAGTTCTGAAAACATCCTCCAGTTTAAAATACACTTTCATATTTTGTTCTTGAGTCAGAATTCTGCATGAGCAAGTGCTTCAGAAACAGTGGGAGGAAGTGGCATTTCTAGTCGGGGCGCTTATTTTTCTGCAAACAGAAACAGCACTGTTAAAAATGCCATCGACACCTCTAAAACAAGCTCCAAACAATCAGCTCCCTGCCTGGAGAGTGAAATGAGTACTGTATGCTGTCACACGGAGACAGTGAGCCGAATTAATCATTCCTCTCACTCGGAGCGTTTCTCTGGGAATAAAAGGCTCGGAGGGCTTTTTTCATTTTGTAAATGTCACGACCACCAACTCGTGTTTTGTCCCTGCAAGCTCTTGGGTTCTCAGTCACGGGTTGACCTTGAAGGTCTCCGCTGCATAATTTCCCGTCTTTGCCATGACTCCAGCCTATGAACTGTAGCTTTCTTTTGAAAAAGTGAACAAATACAAACATCCCAACAGCTGTCTCACTGGCACCGCAGATGTAAATCGAAGCAGTAAATGCCAAATAAAAAAGATTTCCTTTTTTCAGCTAGGGTTTGAAGGGGCATACTGGGTGTCTGTCTGGATGGCCATATTCCTGTCAAACAGCATAATGAGTCGGCGGGGAAATTAGGTTTAATTGCTCTTACTGACAGGCCTGACAAGGTGAGAAGGCATTTTAGACCATACTTTTAAGTGACATGAAAGAATAAAATGTTACTACATTTCTTGTCTAGTATTTCATTTAGTAAACATCAGGGCTAATTACTAGCCAATGCTGATAATCTCATGCACATACGAGCAAAGACTTATAGGTATACGTGCCGTATCATTTTGGACATCTAAATTACTCTACTGCTTTTCTTCACCCTGCTGATGTTGTAAATGCGAACTCCAGGGGAATTTAAAAGGCAAGCATTTTCTAAGTCTCTGCAGGTTGGTTGACTCATTAAAAATGCTCCAGATGCTAAAAAGTTTCCTTTAAAAAAAAATAATACTAATTACTAATATGCAAGTGGTGCTTGTCGGTGGAAATCTTGCTTTCACAATGTTAAGGTGTTGCTATGCTGTTCTGAGAGTTTTAACAAGCTGCTATGCGGTTGCTTTCTAGGCCGTGACAAATAAGCATTATTGATAAATGTATGATATTTTAGTCTCTCTATATATGATCGTGTCCCTCCTTCAAAGCAAGTAAGGGATTTTTACCATCCTTTATATTGTCCACCCAGATGAAATTTGCTGCAAGTTCATTCTTTTGAGCAACAAGATTTGAGGGATCATTAAAGGAATAGTTTACAAACATGAAAATCTTAAGAAAATGTACTAATTTTCACACCATCCAATGAGTAGAAGATTTCTTCATCAGAACAGATCGGGAGAAACGTAGCATTCCATTACTTGCTCACCAATGGATCCTCTGCGGTGAATGGGTGCCATCAGAATGAGAGTCCAAACAACTGATAAAAACATCACAATAATCCACACCACTCCAGTCCATCAATTAACGTCTTGTAACGTGAAAAGCTGCATGTTTGTAAGAAACAAATCCACCATTAGGGTTGTGACGGTGAGGACATTTTCCCACCGGTTAATCGACGTGTGACAACACCGGTAATACCGCGGGGGCGTTCCCTCTTTTCCTTCGCTTTTAAATAGCTTAAAAGCGCCGTGCGCATTTTACTTTCACTTTAGAATTAGCAGCAGTTTGGCGTCAATTGCTTGAATGCAACGTCAAACTCACTTTAGCGTATATATAAAACATAGAACGTTTATTAACAAAACAAATTAAAATACACCATGCTATAGGGCAGGCTATGCCTAATATAAAATAACAAATAACTTACATAAAGTTTAAATAAGTATACAAAACTGGAAATAAGTAAACATGTATAATATATAACCAAATAAATAAGAAACGTAGAACGTTTATTAGCAAAACGAA
>NW_015507035.1:40823-44088 GCF_001515645.1 Sinocyclocheilus grahami
CTCACCTCACTCTTCTTGTCTGTCTCACCTCACCTCACTCTTCTTGTCTGTCTCACCTCACCTCACTCTTCTTGTCTGTCTCACCTCACCTCACTCTTCTTGTCTGTCTCACCTCACCTCACTCTTCTTGTCTGTCTCACCTCACCTCACTCTTCTTGTCTGTCTCACCTCACCTCACTCTTCTTGTCTGTCTCACCTCACCTCACTCTTCTTGTCAGTCAGCTCGACTCACTCTCCTCACTGGAGAAATTAAATCTGATCTGATGCTACTGTCGTTCGACACGCTGCATTGAGCAGCCGCGTTCAGTTTTTAATTGTAGTGCATGTTCTTTTACTGAAGTAAATCAAAACTGAAAAAAAATCAAAACGACGGTGGGGGTCGGTGACGCGGTGGGCAAATGACGTAACCGGTGTTGCGGCTTAACACCATTAGCACCATCTATCGCGGCGAGCCTATTCACCATTACAATGTTTTTAACTTAAAACGGTTGCTTCTGGCTAAAATACAAGTCCATAGTAATGCTTCATCCAGTGAAGAAGTCCATCTTGTCGTCTTCTCACATCAAAATCCACCAACATATTTGTTCAGAGCTGTTTTGGACTGTTTTCGCACAGCAGCTTGTGCATATATCTCTCCTGATTCACATGAGAAAACTCATATAAGACTCATATTTTAGCCAGAAGCAACAGTTTCAAGATAAAAACGTGTTATTGGTGGATTTGTCTCTTACAAACACATAACTTCTTCACTTCACAATATATTAACTGATGGACTGGAGTCATGTGGATTACTTGCGGATTATTGTGATGTTTTTATCAGCTGTTTGGACTCTCATTCTGACGGCACCCATTCACTGCAGAGGATCCATCGGTAAGCAAGTGATGGAATGCTGAACTTTACCAAATCTGTTTCCATGAAGAAACAAACTCATCTACATCTTGGATGGCCTGAGGGTAAATTTCCAGAAAATGTTAACTGTATTAAGCGAACTCTATCTGTAGCACAACTGGTGTGGGACAAATTAAGTGCCAAAGTTGAATAATTAAAGTTAGGGTTTTATTTGATCCAAAAACTATAAGCATAATAAGAGCAAACAAAAAAGACAACAACCTTTCTTGAACTGTGTGAAAATGTCTTTGTGTACCCATCAACACAGGCACAAAAAAAAAAAAGTATTCAATGCAACCATTTAGTCAAATTGTCCAGAAGTAGGCCTAGATCAAAGACACAATTTCTCTGAAAGAGCCTAAACAATGTCTCATCAGCCAATTATTCTGCCTCATTCTGGTTATAGACCACATCAAAGAGAGGGCAGGGACTCTACAAACACTTTAATGATTTTACCATTCACAGGAAGGAAACAATCTGACAATGGCTCACAAAGGAGCCCATTTACTTTACTGAATTGCATGCAGTCACGTACTAAACAATGAACTCTAAATTCTTCATTTGGCAGGTTAAAAGAACAATCTGACAAACAAACAAACAAATGAGGGCTTTACAGTATTGTTTTCATCAAGTCATTCTTTGACAAGTGCATTATGTTTCAGAGTGAATCATACAAAACATTACAAAATGCACCCAATAATAACAATAATAATAATAAGCATTAAGTAGGCTATATAACCCTCCAAATAACTGACATTTTTATAATGCAAAAAATAATTTAGACTCAGCATACACTAGGGCTGCACGATTAATCGAATGCGATTGTCGTGCAAATTTTGTTTAAAAAGCCGGTTCTGTAATCAGCAGGAAATCATCTCGTGCTTTCAGATGGAGCAGAATTTACTACACAGAGCCGTAGTTCACTGACAAGTTACGCAAAAAAATTGCAGACGATTTTATTGCGCGATTCTGAAATCGAAGAAATCGTTTGCGATAATGACAGCTGTTTGCATAGCTTCTCAGTGAACTACGGCTCTGTGTAGTTAATGCTGCTCTATCTGAAAGCATGTGAAAATACCAGATTTAATAACATATTTTTACTCCAAACTCACTTCATAACGTCAGTCGAGTGTTTGAAATAAATCCTTCTGTGAGATGAAGTGGCTTCTTACACAGAATAAGGCACGCAACATATTTCATAGTATTTAAGCAGTGATAAAGGCTTTGCATTATTAATATACTTTATTTTAATGAAAATTATAATAATAAGAACTCAGATAAACCGTATATTGCCGTAGTCGTGTGTTTATTAGTCACGTTGAATCAATGAAAGCAGTATTTAGGCGAGGTGTATTTGGAGTTTCAGCGCGAGAGCGCCCTCTGGCCTTCGGATGGAGATTTACTGCTGATCACAGAACCGTGCTTCACTGAAAGATACGCATGACAATCACAGCTTCTGTCGAATCGCGATCTCGATTCCATTTCGATTTATCGTGCAGCCCTAGCATACAGTAACGTACATATTGCATATAATATTAAGACTGTGTGTGCGCATCAGAACATGTGTTTCTCAATGGACTTTACTAAAGAGTCTGAAAGATCTTTGTGTGTGTGATCCATCATCTACTTTCATAACTCATTCTATAACAGCATAAACAAGGACTACAAGACGACAGTGTGTGTTGTGTAACTCTTATTTTGAAATCTATCATGAGAATTACCACTGCGAATGAGAACTACAAAACAAAATGAAACTCAAATGTAAAACAGACACCTGGATACATTAGAGTAATGAGAATTTAGTGTGTGTGTGGGGGGGATGCAATGTGCTAAATTGTCTTTTAAAAAATATCAAATAATGCAATGGATCTTAATGTCTGATTAATTTACTTTGTGTGCGTGTGTGTGTGTATACACACACACACACACACACATGCATATACACACGCATACACACACGCATACACACACACACACGCATACACACGCATACACACACGCATACACACACGCATACACACACGCATACACACACACACACGCATACACACATGCATACACACACGCATACACACACGCATACACACACGCATACACACACACACTAACACACACACTAACACACACACACACGCACACACACACACGCACACACACACACGCATACACACACGCATACACACACGCACACACACACGCACACAGACAGACAGACACGCACACAGACAGAGACAGACACGCACACAGACAGAGACAGACACACACACAGACAGAGACAAACACACACACAGACAGAGACAGACACACACACAGACAGAGACAGACACACACACAGACAGAGACAGACACACACACACACAGAGACACACACACACA
>NW_015507035.1:44512-49463 GCF_001515645.1 Sinocyclocheilus grahami
AGACACGCGCACACACACACACACACAGAGAGACAGACACACACACAAACGCATACACACACACACACACACATGCATATACACACACACGCATATACACGCACATGCATATACACGCACACACACATTCATACACACACACACACACACCACGGAACAACAATGTCTATTCCAGACAATAAGAAAGCCTCAGACAAGTGGCCTAAATGAATTCGATAGGAAGCATGTGCTAAAACTCCTTGCGCTGGATGGCTGAGGAAAGACACAAAGGAATATGTTCATATGGCTGCTTGTTTTAGCACCTGATTCACCGCTGGAGCATTTGACATGTAAGAAAACACCCCAAAGGCCAGCGACTCTTGCTGAATCGAGTGGATTGTGCTTGAACCCCTGCTGACCCACTTACTAAGCAGTCATGCTTGCTGAACAAAGAGCAGCTGTTGATCAACAGGCCGCCTGCACATGGACATCTGAAGACAGTCATGGGTTTAAATAATTAATAACGGTGTAGGTGTCCTCACGGCTGCGAGAGGCACATAAAACTGCTACATAACCAAAACAGAGAGCAGTTGAACAACTAGACACACAAGGAACTGCTAAACATTATTTTTATATCATTCGTTTAAAGGTCTGAAGCTGGACATAGTGACGTTAGTGCTCAGAGTTATATGGTTAAACATGACAAAAGAACCAGGATGCAATTTTGAAACCTCTTCAGTCACTCCTGAACCATGGATAATGATTTTTAATATGATCTTACAGTGAATTAAGGGCTCATTCATTCAATTTACTCCCAAAATGTATTATAAACGACTAACAAAGTTTAAGAGTCGAGCTTAAATGATGACAGAATACAAATAACTTCACATTTTATATTTAAATTAGATTGAAGTGTTTCATATTTCATTACATGAACTATTTGTGAGCTAAGAAAAAAAAAAGTGACATTTCTATAGATGCTATATTGCAAGTGGCACTAAATATTGTTTTCATTAAATAACAAATGTTATATAAGAATGCTTTCCAGCACTATGGTTCATGTACTACATATTATAATAAATAAAATTATATATATATATATATATATTTAAAAGAATCTGAGAATCAAAGGTTCATGTGATACCTGAATGCACGTGAACTAACTATGTTCAGCAATACATAATCATGTTTCTAAATGACAAATGAATGCAAGCTATTATAAAGAGCTGCTTTCAAATCTAATCTCAGTAGAATATATATATATATTTGTCAAAATCTTGAAAACAGATGAGGAAAAAGCAGGTCTTTGAACATGAAACGCCTGTTTAGAGATGCACACAGCTGAGCTCGCAGATCTGAAGACATTATGATACAAAGTTATTGATCTCGTATCTCACCTGCTGACTCGCCAGTGTTGATCCAGTCTGGATTGGCAATGCTCGCTATGGCAAATATATCCGCGGCCAGAAAGAGACAGCCTGATATAATGGTGAGTTTATCCATCTCAGGAGCCCTGGACTCCGATGTAGGAGTGAAGAACTGAGCTAATCTCTCTAACGTTAGAGCTATCGGTAAACAGGACGGTCCCTGCTCTGCATGATATGGCGCGATGTGATACGGCTAGGAGTCCAGCAGCCTTGGAGAACAACACAAACTCCTTAAAGCTCAGCTTGTGTGCCTGCTCTTCCTCTTAACACGAGCTCAGGGCTGGTGCTCATCCTCATCATCCTCATACAGTGACTGGCTGCGGGGCTCTTCTGTTACTAGCTAACTTAGCAGGCTACAGATCCTC
The DNA here is from genome assembly GCF_001515645.1 of Sinocyclocheilus grahami. Lineage (NCBI taxonomy): Eukaryota > Metazoa > Chordata > Actinopteri > Cypriniformes > Cyprinidae > Sinocyclocheilus > Sinocyclocheilus grahami. The sequence continues at coordinate 46,284 of NW_015507035.1, forward strand.
GCGGTTTGTTTGCCATCCGGAGGGCCTGCTGCCGCTCGCCGTGCACTTATCCATCGCCGAGAAGCTCTCGACTGCGGGAACTGAACCGAATGCGTTAAGACAGCGACTCAGAGCCGTGGAGGGCCGTTTTCATCGACGGTGTTACGGTCCATCTTTCTCCGCAGCCGCTCGAGCGCCGCCGCATCGTCCTCGAAAACCCGTCAGAATCCCGCCGGTGTACCGCGAACGGTCGTTAAACGGGTGTATGTGGGGAAAGAGAGGACTGGAAGACGCCGCAGAAGCGTGAGAAACGGTGGCGTAAACGCAGTGACATCAAGCGAAACCCCCCCACGCAGCGTCTCTCTCTCTCTCTTCAGACACAACACAACAGGCCTGCGAGATCTCGCTCAGTCGCTCTCGCGAGACTCCGGTGGTTAAAGGGGGGGTCTGTGATGTGTGTGGGCATCAACAACAGTGTTGGGGGTAACGTAATCAGATTACTTTTTTTTCAAGTAACTAGTAAAGTAACGCATTACTTTTAAATTTACAAGAGAATATCCGAGTTACTTTTTCAGATAAGTAACGCAAGTTACTTTTTTTTTTCTCCAATTTATTGATCGACAGCTCTGGTGTCGCCATGTTGAGAGAAATCAGAAGATGTTACTGTAGTTCCGTGAGAAACGGTGGCGTAAACGCAGTGACATCAAGCGAAACCCCCCCACGCAGCGTCTCTCTCTCTCTCTCTTCAGACACAACACAACAGGCCTGCGAGATCTCGCTCAGTCGCTCTCGCGAGACTCCGGTGGTTAAAGGGGGGGGTCTGTGATGTGTGTGGGCATCAACAACAGTGTTGGGGGTAACGTAATCAGATTACTTTTTTTTCAAGTAACTAGTAAAGTAACGCATTACTTTTAAATTTACAAGAGAATATCCGAGTTACTTTTTCAGATAAGTAACGCAAGTTACTTTTTTTTTTCTCCAATTTATTGATCGACAGCTCTGGTGTCGCCATGTTGAGAGAAATCAGAAGATGTTACTGTAGTTCTAGAATAAATGTGAATATGCATTCATTCATCTCACTAACAACAACAACAAAAAACACAGATTCAGTATCCCTCAAAATGAATAAAAAGAATGCAACTCAGAATATGCAATAATTAAATGTTAAACAGCACAAATATGCTTTATGCATTTAATCCCGTTCTATTAACCAAAGTCTTTGCTTCTGACCTTCGATGGTTCAGTTCAAGCGTACTAATAAGCACAAATTACTCTAGACGAACATTTGTGTGTCTTTGTTTATTGCTGAAGTGTGTTGAAATGTCTTCTTCTGCATTCTACTGTACGGACGTAAATGTACTTTCCCTTCAGCCTGAGGCGCATTCATTTCACTTTTGGTGTGAAAAGGCTTTCATATTTGCCAAAAATATAAATTTTATATTTTAAAAGCAAACAAGCAAGCCCTGTCCAGATCTCAAAAGTAACGCAAAAGTAACGTAACGCATTACTTTCCATAAAAAGTAACTAAGTACCGTAATTAGTTACTTTTTATGGAGTAACGCAATATTGTAATGCATTACTTTTAAAAGTAACTTTTCCCAACACTGATCATCAACGTCCATGAGTGCTTAATTACCGGCTTAATGCACGCAGGGATTTCTAAATGCATCGGCTACACTGGTGAACAATATATGTGTTCTGTATTACAGAGAAAGGGATCATATTTATTTCATGAACGAGCAGTGGGGTCCAAAAGCCTGAGATCACAATGAAAAAGCGTTTATTTTACGTTTATTTTAAATACGTATTCTTATTATTTTAGCATTACGTACAAAATGTGCATTTACTATTTATAAGCACAACAATTTGAGATAATTTACAAAAGCGTTCATGAATCTGAAAATGTAAAAAAAAAAAACACACACATTATAAAAAAAGACATAACGATGTAAATTGAAAAAAATGTATGAAATATAATAATTGTAATATATATATTATACATATATAAATAATGTAATCTATCTTTGCATATATATATATATATATATATATATATATATATATATATATATAGCAGCATTGGTGTTTAAATCATACAATAGTACTATAGGCTATAATTTAATAACCTTATGATAAATACTTAATATTTTGTTTAGCAAAGTATGTTATGACTGATCTCTGACTAGATGTATTTTAAAACTAAACTACGCTTGTATATTAATATTTTTATATATATATTTATCAAACAGTTGCAGCCTCTTTTTAGCACTATTTATGCCAAATATGTTTTAGTTTAATTAAAACATATACGGACCAAAAATTCCACTCAAGAAAAGAGATACATTCATGCTTATAATACTCCAAAATAAATAAAAATGAATTGAATTAAGTCAAAAAAAGCAAAACAAAACAATGTCTTTCTTTCTTCCAAGTCATATATTTTCCTTAAACAGAGCCACTTTTTTTTTTCTCTTTCCTTAAACCTAATGTGCAGCGCATTGCCTCTCTCTGCAGGCTAACGGAAGAACTACCAAAAGCAATGGCTCTAAAACCATGATTCTACAGATGACTCTTCAGAGGAATGATGAAGCAGACAAGGAGTATTCATCACCGATAGATTTGTTTTAATGAATGTACATCAGATATACAGTGAAATGGACGGAACTGATGCCTCTGCTCCCAGTAAACCGTTACTAAGGACCAGACTTCATGATGAACTGACCAAAAAACAACCGTCAACAGCAATCAGGGATTCATACAAGTTTAAGAATGTTTTTACACTCAAATAAGCAGCTGCACAATGTGTGCACTTTAGACTGGGACTTTCTCTCACACTTCATCAACAAATGCTGTGTTTGCCAGATGTCCACAACATGACATGGTCTTCTTGCTCTCAACAAGCTTCTTTTGCAGCCTGTGGGGGAAAAAAAACTGAATTCTGCTGTCATATATCATCCAACAGTTACTGTATTTTTACTGCTTTAGTAGTTTCATCAGCAAGTGGTGCTGCTGAAACCACCGGGTAAGCTAACAATCCATATTATTGGGTACACTGAGTATTCATAAATATGTCTGTGATGATTAATTAGTAGTATTTATGTAGTGTTCCTGTAGCTCAAACAGCAGAGCATGGCACTAGCAACACTATGGCCATGGGTTCAAGTCTGAGGTAACGCATGAAATAAAAGGTGTGTAACTTTG
>NW_015507035.1:50628-71701 GCF_001515645.1 Sinocyclocheilus grahami
TATATTAATATATAATCTATATATCATGGAAACTGGAAATGGTCAAATGAACAGCAGCATTGGTGTTTAAATCATACAATAGTACTATAGGCTATAATTTAATAACCTTATGATAAATACTTAATATTTTGTTTAGCAAAGTATGTTATGACTGATCTCTGACTAGATGTATTTTAAAACTAAACTACGCTTGTATATTAATATTTTTTATATATATTTATCAAACAGTTGCAGCCTCTTTTTAGCACTATTTATGCCAAATATGTTTTAGTTTAATTAAAACATATACGGACCAAAAATTCCACTCAAGAAAAGAGATACATTCATGCTTATAATACTCCAAAATAAATAAAAATGAATTGAATTAAGTCAAAAAAAGCAAAACAAAACAATGTCTTTCTTTCTTCCAAGTCATATATTTTCCTTAAACAGAGCCACTTTTTTTTTTCTCTTTCCTTAAACCTAATGTGCAGCGCATTGCCTCTCTCTGCAGGCTAACGGAAGAACTACCAAAAGCAATGGCTCTAAAACCATGATTCTACAGATGACTCTTCAGAGGAATGATGAAGCAGACAAGGAGTATTCATCACCGATAGATTTGTTTTAATGAATGTACATCAGATATACAGTGAAATGGACGGAACTGATGCCTCTGCTCCCAGTAAACCGTTACTAAGGACCAGACTTCATGATGAACTGACCAAAAAACAACCGTCAACAGCAATCAGGGATTCATACAAGTTTAAGAATGTTTTTACACTCAAATAAGCAGCTGCACAATGTGTGCACTTTAGACTGGGACTTTCTCTCACACTTCATCAACAAATGCTGTGTTTGCCAGATGTCCACAACATGACATGGTCTTCTTGCTCTCAACAAGCTTCTTTTGCAGCCTGTGGGGGAAAAAAAACTGAATTCTGCTGTCATATATCATCCAACAGTTACTGTATTTTTACTGCTTTAGTAGTTTCATCAGCAAGTGGTGCTGCTGAAACCACCGGGTAAGCTAACAATCCATATTATTGGGTACACTGAGTATTCATAAATATGTCTGTGATGATTAATTAGTAGTATTTATGTAGTGTTCCTGTAGCTCAAACAGCAGAGCATGGCACTAGCAACACTATGGCCATGGGTTCAAGTCTGAGGTAACGCATGAAATAAAAGGTGTGTAACTTTGGATGAACGTGTCTCAAAATTATATATATAATATTCGCTGATGCTATCTTTTTAACTTAATCCTAAATGTTTGTTGAGCAGCAAATCAGCACATTAGACTGATTTCTGAAGGATCATGTGACACTGAAGACTGGAGTAATGATGCTGAAAATTCAACTTTGCATCATAGGAATAAAATGCATTTGAAAAATTATTAAAATTGTTATTTTAAATTATTAACCTATTACTGGTTTTACTGTAATTTTGATCAAATGCAGCCTTGCTGAGTTTAAAAGCTTTCTTTTAAAACATTTTACTGTCCCCAAACTTTTAAATGGTATTGTATTGCACAGTTTTTTTTTGCATTTTTGCCTTTATGATAATAGGACAGTAGTTACACAGGAAGTGAAGTGGTAGAAAGAGGGGACAGGATCAGGAAAGGTCCACAAGCAAGGACTCGAACTTTGGATCCCCGAAATGGTATAATGAGCAACCTAGTAATGCTTTTATAATCGGATTGATGGCTCAACCGGACAGAAAAACCTACGAACTGATAAACCTTATAGGTCTATGGAGGGTCAGAAAGCTCTCGGATTTCATCAAAAATACCTTAATGTGTTCAGAAGATGAACGAAGGTCTTACGGGTTTGGAACGACAAGAGGGTGAGTAATTAATGACAGAATTCTCTCTTGAGTGAACTAACCCTTTAATCTAAACACTTCAATTAATCAGACAGAGCTTGATACACATTGATTTTCATAGGTTTAAAATCTGTTCAGTGATGGAGACTGAATACTTTCTTCAAAACAAAACAAAAAAATAGCATTTTTAAATCAATGCCAATTATGCTCATGGTGATATTCTCACCATGGCTTTTCCTGTTTCTCAGGTTTTTGTTGCTTGTGAACTCATGATTTACATAAATGACTTACTTTGACAATGTCACCGGAGGTCACCGAGTCGATGCTCTGCGTCACAGACTGTGGTGAGCTGTAGGCAGTTGTGGTGAACTGATGGCAACACTGACAGACACCCTTTCCATAACACCCGATGTACTTGCTACATCGCTAGAAGAATGGCAACAACTAACATGACATCAAAACGGACCCCATTTACTTTCTTAAAGCACATTACTCCAAATAAAAAACTGTAGATGGAGCCTACAGTTTTATAGAAACGCTTCCTGAAATTACAAGCGAATTCATTCTTCTTAGCTCAAAAAGCACTGCTTATATGGGCATTAAAAGCTTTGCTAATGGCGATTCTTTTACTCTGCTGACTGGCTGGTGTTGATAGACTCACTTGGCTCTGGTCAGGTCATCTGCAGTAAGTCTTCCTTCAGCTACAGCGTCACCTGTGCCACACCGTCAGCATTAAAGGAACAGTTCACCCACAAATAAAAGCCACAGTCACTGTATGGAAAAGAGCTTAAATAATGCCACACAGGTTTAGAACAACATCAGAGTTGAGCTAGTCCTTGACCAAACAGCTAGCCCTGCTCTCTGAACACTCACTTCGCGGGCCGAGTCTGCTTGTGAGATGACATACACTCCGGTGGCCTGTGAGGAAGCCGTGGCCTGTGAGGAAGATCAAACAGAAGCATCTAAGCTGTAGTGAGATCTAATCATCTGTACTCTGAGGAAAGCGATCGCAGATGACATGCACTCACATCGAACGGCTGTGCGGTGGCTTTGGCGATGCCCTGGCTGAGTTTGCTGGTGAAGTCGGATCCTCTCTTGATGTGTGGTCCTGCACCCAGAAGCCTCTGCAGCACGCTGAAGGCATTGGCCTCCGCAGAGCCCGCCGCGGCTCCTTCACACGCCAGCAGAGCATGCACCAGACCTCCACCGCTCTGCACACGCAGCTCACATGCACACAAACACCATTTCAATAGGATCACCAATTCAGTCAATCAATCAAGCACAAACAAAACTAAAGCTACAAAGAAAATGGAGCCTATTTTTGGACCATTAGGATTTATTGTACCGTGAATTTTTATGTCAATTAAGCATATTTGCCAACAAAATTCTAATCACTGTAATGCACAAAATAAGTAATCATCCATTTTATATTACTGCTGTTTTTTGGTTGTAATTCCCATTACTCTCATTGTTGATTCATTTTACACTTCAGATCCTCAGTAAAGTAAAAACATTGTTACACATGATATGACTTTTCTATTTAAATCAATATGAATTCAAGGCAATACAACAAATATGAACACGTATAAATGGTTAACAATTTGATTCAGTAACAATATCAATGATTTAAATTTTCAATTTAATGTCAATAATTTTACTCATTATGGTAATAAAGTGTAACTGTCAAAAAATAATAATTTTACGCAAAATATAATTTAATAGTATATAATAATAACATTTAAATATATTCTTGTTTCATTTTATTGATTTCGGGGTAAAAATATGACCCAAGACATGTTCTTGACAAGTTCTTTTTTTATTATTTATTTATTAATAACTGTTAATTGAACACTGGTATCTTTGATGATATTGTTGTTATTTCATATATACATTTTTTGTAACACTGGTAATGTGGGTTTAGTAGGGCTGGTGTTAGGGTTATGTTTAGTTTTGTTCTGTTTTCATTGTGTTTTCAGTTTATCTGTTCCCCTGTGACCTAGTTTTACCTTGGCTCCTAATTGTCATTTCGTTCACCTGTTGCATTAATTCATTAGTTCTTTCATTTGCTCCCCTACAAATACTGTTTTCCCTTAGTCAGAGTCCGTTCTCGTTTATGTAATGTTGGTGTACTTGCCTGTCTCCTGGATTTGTTTATTAAAATACCCTTTGTTTATTTCCTTCGATTCTACTTCAATTAGTGTTTTTATTTTTTATATATAAACATAATGGTGGCTGTCATAATGATTTATTCAAACATAACTTAAACATCGAAGAACGGTAAAATGTGTAATGAATGTTATATGGTGCATATATTTAGCAAAATGCCCCTCTCAGTTTATTTTTCTGACAAATGAGTTTATGGTCAGGAATATGTTTTTCTGAGGTAAATGTGATGTTACGTGACATATTGTTTACAAGCTGTTATATTGACGTCTCTGTGCGGCTGAAACACTGAGCGATTAAATGAGACAGGATACAGATTGTAAAGTTCTACTCTCTTTTAACTTGCCTTCGGATGTTTAGTCATGTTTATTTTGTGCTGAAACTGGTATTAATGTGGAGGAGATGATCAGTTCACGTCCGCCTCGCGCTGCCACGTCTGTTGAACTGAGGTACTACAGCGATCTGTCACTCCACATTAAACTGCCAAAACGGCATTTATTGTTTGAATACTGCAATACAATGGACAGAATTTGAAATCTGAGACTTTGCTTCATATTAAAAGTAAACACAATGCTTATTGCGATTTATTGGATGGGAGGTGCCCTTTAACATTCCATCCATTAACTGAAAACAGGCTAGAATAATCGATTCTTGGGATTTAAGAATCAATATCGTTCCGTAAAAAAGAGAATCGATTAATATTGAGATATCAATATTTTATTTTTTTTATCCAGCCCTAGGGTTTAGGTAGGAATACTCAATTCATCTATGTTACAATCACTATAATGCATAGCTTCTCATGACATATTGCTTTATTTTATATGGAAAACATTTGAAAGGATTTTTTTTTTAAATTCCCGAATCAATGACTACTCAATGGAGTATTTTTTATTTAACTAAACAGTAGTAATTGGCATAAAGTTTGATTTCAGACACAAAACAGACATTTTATTCCACCCAACTAAGCAGTTCATCTCCCTGTATGTGTCATGAAGTGTGGGTGTACTCACCTCCGCGGTAAACGGCTTTAGCCCCTGGTGCACCTACCCCTGAGTGGGTACTGAAGAACTGCTCGCCCACCTGCTTCAGAGCAGCATGACTGACGCCTTCAAACACAGATTCAACATGATCACATGTTCAAACAGTCACATTCACTCATCACACAAAGTTAGGGCTGGCTAATAGAGCTACATTAAAGTGACGCAATAGACTACACAAAAGGGTATTCTGTGAGTATTATGGTGGTGGGTGAGGAGAGACCACTCATATGATTGTAAAGCGCATTGGGTGCACAGTAATACATATTAAAGCGCTATAGAAATGTCTCATTCATTCATTCACATAAAATATAGTAAAAATATAGTTTTATTTACTTTACTTAATTTTTGGTAAGCATGGGGGAGAATCGCTATCAAAATGGTGTTTAATATTACAAGGCCAACAACATCCTCACAAATATACCACAAATATTTGATTGATATCTTGCCTAGCCCAGCTCAATGACAAAGTATTGCAAGGATGGCATATTATTGTAGGCCAAAAACTGGAAACAACTTAGCATTTTAGCATTTCTGGTTCCATCATCCTGAAGTCAATGGGTTTTTGGTTAAATGCCTGAAGTAAGATATATTTTGAAGATCACTATATTATTTTACAACATAAAACATATTGGTAATACCCACTTATTGATTTTTTTTCTTGTCTTGAAAAAGGCAAGTGTCTAAATAGGACATCTCTGATATGGATGGATCTCTAACCGCTGCAATAGCATAAAACTCTCCTGATATTTTCATAACAGTTATAAAAGAATAACGCATATTTTGTTACCTTTTGAAACTTAGCCAGTACATTCATATATGCATTCTTATTCCTCACTCTATTCGTTATAAAGAATATAACAAGGGAAAATATAACCTAAATTCAGCTTTTTAATCCTGTCAATTGTATTTAGGCTTTAAAATGCATTGATTAGTTGTGTTCATTTGTGAGGATGATGAAGAAAACGTGTAAAAATCAGAAGCTTTTTTTCCGCAACAACCCGAAAGCCAATGGAAATGTCCTATTGGGTTTTTGTTGAGGTAACCAGGCGATGAGAACTTCTGAACTGACCTACAGAAACACGTCATCAATGCAGCACTCTATGCACATTCATAAGAACGACTTACCTAATCCAACGAGGGCCATTCTTGCACTGGTGTAATTATTGGCATAGAACTGTTACAGCTAGAATGTGAAAACAGACGTGTGTTTTCATATGGCTCAGCTTAAATAAGGGAACATTATGAGACAGATTTGTTAAGTGATCAGAAGCTGCTGTCACGTCACTTACATGATCAACACTAATCTTCCCCAGCATGTGGTCTGGACAGTACAGAGAGTTGGATAAAGCGTTCTTATATGCACCTTCTACAGAACACCTGTGTGAGACAAAACATCTCATCAGCACCAGATCCTGCATGATCCGAGTCTTCACATTAATTTCTTGGTGTCAGCATAATGTACCTATCTGTGGGCTCTGGTCTGCCACGTCCTTGTCTATCTTGACCCTCGGCGAGAGGTCAGACAGCTCCCAGGGTCTGACGTCAGGAGCAGTGGTCACATTGATCAGGTATTCTATGACGCCGTCACTGCACAGGAAACACATACAAGACACTCATTCAAAATGCACACAATTTTCATTCCATTTTCAGATCTGAATAATTAAACAGCTGTTTTCAGATTGAATATATTAATGAAGCAATAAGCCCCAAGAAGCCGTGGTTTACAGTGACTTTATAACAGCTAAGGGGCATTGTTAAAAACCAAATTCAATTAATTTAATTTAATTAATACATTTTTAATTAATTCAAGGCATTGACGTTTGCCTACAAAACCACCACTGGCTCTACACCCCTTTACCTAAATTCATTACTTCAGACTTATGTGCCCTCTAGTAGCTTGCATTCTGCAAATAAGCACACAATCACTTTCACAGACTTTTAACTAACACTTGCTTTCTAATCTTTTTGTATTCTATCTGTTTTCTTTTTTTTGATTTATTATACAATTAACAAAAGCAAAAAGGCCTCTAATACTAGCCTGCTCTATTCTTTTTCTATTCTATCTGTTTTCTTTTTATTTATTATATTATTTTAAAAACCCTTGCTATGTGTACTGCGTTAAGCTAACTGAGACTTGTTATAGCACTTGCATATCATTGCTCTTTTGTTGATTTTGATTGCTTCCATTGTCCTCATTTGTAAGTCGCTTTGGATAAAAGCGTCTGCTAAATGACAATGTAAATGTAAAAACCACCTTAGCTGTTATAAATTCACTGTAAACCACGGCTTCACAGGGCTTACTGCTTTTATAAAACGGCTATTCCATATACATAGTAAGGCTTCACAAAATTAAACAGAGCAAATAAAGTGTAATGATAATAAAAACATTATTCTTCCGCCAAACAATGTAGTTCCTCAGAAACGGTTGTGGTGGCATAAAATCGATTGCCGAGCGTCACACAAACGCAAACAAAGGTGTATGTTTGTATAGTACTTTAAAACAGCTTCGAACGTGGCTCAGCCAATCAGAATCAAGGACCGGAACTATTCGTTTTATAAAATGTAATTTATTCCTGTGATGCAAAGCTGAATTTTCAGCATCATTGCTCCAGTCCTCAGTGTCACATGATCCTTTAGAAATCATTCTAATATGCTGATTTGGTGCTCAACAAACTTTTTTTAGGATTCTTTGATCAATAGAAAGTTCAAAAGCATTTATTCGAAATAGAAATCTTTTGTAACAATGGAAAAGCCTCTATTGTTACTTTTGATCAATTTAATGCCTTCTAGTTGAAAAAAAGGTATGAATTACAGACCCCAAACCTTTTAACTGTTGTGCGTTTAATGTACATTGGGTCTTAGGTAACACTTCATTTTAAAGACCAATTCTCACTATTAACTAGTTGCTTATTAGCATGCATATCAGCATGTTATTAGTACGTTATTCTGCATGACCATATTTTAGATCCCTTACCCCATACCTAAACTTAACAACTACATTACTAACTATTAATATGCTGTAATTAGGACAAAAGTCATAGTTAATAGTTAGTTAATAGTGAGAATTTCCCCCCAAACTAAAGTGTGACCGGGTCTCTTATCTTTATTACTAAAGCTCATTTACTACAGAGACACTCACAAATCATCCCTTAGACAGTCCAGAGAATAGACCATGTGCTCCCTCTGTACGTCACACTAAAAAACTAAAAAAGCATGATGTTGAGAGAAATATTCGAGAGAGTACAATACAGAAAGTGTTTCAAAGCAGTCATGTATAAATATGAAACTGACCTCAAACTGGCGCCCACTGCCTCCAGACCCCGACAGATCCTGAATGCTGACGCACCTTTAGTGGTCTGAAACACAGCACACATTCATTACTAATATATAAATATGTATAGTATTGTTATGTTACATTAATCAGTGTCTGACATTAAACCTTCATGAGGAAAGGATGGACCAGAAGCACATTGCAATTACTAAATTATATTTAGACAGACTTAAAGAGTTCCAGATCTATACATGTACTCTTATTATTTCAGTTATTTTGCCTTCTGTAACGGGGATGACAAGACGTGAGACATGTGGATCCATCTGCCGAATTCGTGACACCTTTAATGTAAATAAACATGCGCAATCAATATACTTGCTCTTGTAAATGTATTTTGATGTTAATTACATTGTGCGAGCTGCCTCTTTAATACCACGTGGTTTATATACATGTTGCTGCTGATTGGGCTGACATGTTTGACACACCCACCAAACGAGAAAACGCATCTCAAACCCCGTTGCACACCGTTTCCAGGAAACATGTCGTTCAACCCAGAAACTGTAACAAAACGGTACACACCGGTTTGAGCTTGAACGTGCCCCGGGTGTTCAAAGGGTCACGTGTGCTCGTGAGGTCTGTCACTGGAAGTAACGTTACAGTATCACTGTGCCATGACCTCCATCACAGAAACACAACAGCACAGGGGATTTACAAACAACCGTCACTGGAAGAGCCGTCCAAAGAACACACGCCTCTGGGGTCCTTTGAATGACTTGGCCTTTATTTGAGGTTTTCCAGAGGAAAGTTCACAGCAGCTGCGTGTTCAAACACCGGCTCATAACAGACGCTAGCAACCCCGCGACGAGAAGCTTCTGGTGACCCTAAGAGCTTCGTATGTACTTGAAACACGACATGTGAAAAGAGAGGAGAAAGCAGCGCAGACTGAGAGAAAGAGGACTCGTGGAGAGATGAGCGAAACCTTTGAAGGCCCTCATATTTCCGCTTCTCTCCTTCAGTCGCTGGGAAAGACAGTTCTGGCCGATCCGAAGACCTATCCACAATCCACTGCGCCTCGACGAGACACCATATATGGACACACCGGAACCACGAGCTGTTTAATATTGATGAGATGCTATAAAATAGCCAAGACGTACCAGGAAAGAGCAAGACATGTCAGTACATACATTTGATACAATCTAGATCTAGATACAGTATCTAGAGATACAGAAATATGTCAATAAAAATATTTAGTGTTCAAAACTGCTTTGTGGGAAAATTTACTTTTTGGCCTCACTGAATGTTCTAAAGAGGATGGAAAATACTTTTATTTTTTATTTACTTATAATTTGGCCCAAATGTCACACTCATAAAGGAACGTTTACAAATAAATCAAACACACACACACACACACGTCTGGTCAGCTATCCTTGTGGGGACTCTCCATAGGCGTAATGGTTTTTCTACAGACCGTATTTTCTATCGCCCTACACCTAAACCTACCCCTCACAGGAAACTTTTCTGCATTTTTAGATTTTCAAAAAACTTCATTCTGTGTGATTTATTAGCTTGTTTACCCGTGAGGACCTCAATTTAGGTCCCCACCGTGGCACGAGTCCCCATGAGTCTGTGTGTATTCAGGTTTAAGTCCCCACCAGAATAGAAAAACAGGTACACACACACACACACGTTTAAATCTTTTGACTGCAAGGTGTACAGAAAGTACAGAGTAATATAGCTATGAGTTAGTATTTATTTGTCAAGTCAAGTCACCTTTATTTATATAGCGCTTTTAACAATACAGATTGTGTCAAAGCAACTGTACAGCATTAATTAGGAAAATAGTGTGTCAATAATGCAAAGTGACAATAGTAAACACTCACAGCAATTATTATATGATGCAATCAAACTTATAGCATAATGTGGTAGTTCTGTATGTTGTTTCAGGGTTGGCATCCTCTGAGGTCCTCTGAGGGCTTGGCATCATCATTTGTCATTTTTATACCCAATTCTGTAGTATTGTTTTCTTGTTCTTTTTCCCGTTTTAGTTTTGAATGCATTGCATGTTGCTGTATCTGTATTTGAACGAACGTTCATGGGCTATATTGTTATTATTTATTCAGTAACATACATTTTAAAAAAGAGTTAGTAATGCAGTCTTCCGTTTTTTTTTTTTAAAGAGACCTTTTGCAGCAAAATTGTAACTCGATACTCTCCTATCGCTACAAAACTTTTGCTCTCGCGGTCTCATTTCGATGACGCACGTCGATGCGCCGGCAGCACGCGCAGAACGTCCGCTGCTCGCCTCACGATCCGTTTACTAAACTCCGCAGCGGTCCGCTTGTCCTCCGTGAAGCACACGCCGAGAGGACCACTCGCGTTGATCTCTACAGACATCTAAATCACAGCTCGCAGAAATGGTAAGTGTGTATTTCATAATGACAGTGTTTAACTAGCGTTAGCGGTTAGATATCGACTAGGATAGAATGTGTGCAGTGCGTGCCTATGTCTATCCGTTCAGCACGTGCTGCTGTTTTCTTTTGCATGGTTGGGTTTTATGGGGATGCTTTTACGCTCGTGGTGTTTTAATGTGTTTCATTAATGTAAATCAACCCACGTGTGGCGCATGTAACATGGTTTACAGCATGTGAGGTTAATTGTAGCCACCAGAGCTGGTGGGACGCATAGAGGCACATGTGTTCATTCATGTTTATGTAGTCTGTGTTGTGTTTGACTTCACAAATGCTGGTCTCTTCCAGGCTGAATCAGACGTGAATCCTAAAGCGTATCCTCTGGCGGACGCCACTCTCACCAAAACCATCCTAGACCTGGTTCAGCAAGCGGCCAATTACAAGCAACTGAGAAAAGGGGCCAATGAGGGTAGGTAGACATCCTAGAAACTGTCCTTGCAGGCAAAGCAGAAGTCTGGCTGCGACGGGACGTGACTAACTTTCTTGTGGTTTGGTTCCAGCCACTAAAACCCTGAACCGAGGCATTGCGGAGTTCATCGTGATGGCTGCCGATGCTGAACCTCTGGAGATCATCCTGCATCTGCCTCTGCTGTGCGAGGACAAGAACGTCCCGTACGTGTTTGTGCGCTCCAAGCAGGCCTTGGGCCGCGCGTGCGGGGTGTCCCGGCCCGTCATCGCCACCTCGGTCACCATTAAGGAAGGCTCTCAGCTCAAGCCTCAGATTCAGTCGGTGCAGATGGCCATCGAGAGACTGCTGGTCTGAGACCTCTTCCGCACACCTGCAGTTTTGATGTTCCCCTCGTTTGTCACTTACCACCTGTGTTTTAATTCTCATTTTGATTGGTTTTGTGTATGTTGAGTTTTTAAGTGTTTACTTGTCACTTTCTCATTTTGCCACTGGGCGAGCACATGTACATTTATATTAAGAAAAATATAATAGCTGTTTTTCTATTTAATTATGAGAATTACGTTTGGCATGGTAGAACATTTAAAATAGAAGTTATGAAGTTATATATATATATATATATATAGATCATTGTACAGACTTGTAATAAAACACAAACTCCAGAATACATGTCCTGCATCTCTATTTGTATACTATAATTATGTACTTCACTAGTGATTGTATGTAATTGTTATAAATGTTGGCGTCAGTAAGATTTTTGTTTGTTTTTGAAAGAAATCTCTTGGGCTCACCAAGGCTGCATTTATTTAATTAAAAATACAGTAACAATTAAAAAAAAAATGTAATTGTAGTTTTTGGTGGTCATTATTACTCCAGTCTTCAGTGTCGCATGATCCTTAAGAAATCATTCTAATATGCTCATTTGGTGCTCAACAAAAAAATTCTTATGTTAACAATTATTAATAATTTCAACATTAACAATGTTGGAAACTGTTGTGCTGCTTCGTATTTGTGTAAAAAAAAAAGATACGTATTTTTTTTCAGGGTTCTTTGATGAATAGTAATTTCAAAACGGCAGCGTTTATTAAAAATGTATAAAAAAAAATTATAACTGACCTTAACGGTTCTGTATGTAGAAAGAATGTGTCAGTATTGAGATCACGTCACAAATATTATTTTAAGTTTTATATATGAGAGAATCCGGTCTGATTTCAGATTGTAATGATCATAAACCTAGCATTATCTGATTCACGCATTGTATACATATGCATGAACTGCTTGTCATTTATTTTCCTTTTTAACTCAAAAGTCTGAGCTAAAGAAGTCTTTTAAGAAAACCAAACTAATAATGAGTCGAGCAACGATGGTAAAACTGCAGCTGTAATTCAGGTTCATTCTTCGGTCAAGCTGAACACATTGCATTGTGGGATACAGTACCCAGCGCACTGTGCTCAGTTGTATTCGAAACATTTTGGCAAATGTAAAGGTTATTTGGGTATACATACATACTATGCACAATATGAAGACGAATTACGGATTTAAAGGGATAGTTCACCCTAAACGATAATTCTGTCATCATTTACTGACCCGCATGTTGTTCTAAACCTATATGAAATTCTTTCATCTGTTAAAAACAAAAGAAGATCATTTGAAGAATGTTGGTAACCAAACAGTTTCTGGTCCCCATTGACTTCCATAATGTGTGTCTTTTTCTCCATACTATGGAAACCAATGGGGACCACAAACTGGTTACCATCATTTTGTGTTCAACCAAAGAAAAACTCATACAAGACTTGAAGGCAAGTAAATGATGACAGAATTGTCAGTTTTGGGTGCACTTTCCTTTTTAAACACGTTTCAGTGTATCTGTGCTAGTTACTCCATAAATCTCTAAATACAACAAAAAACTTCTAATAAATACAAAAATCACCGTACAAAACATTTCACTTCAACACTGTTCGAAAACAAACAAGTACTTGTATAAGTCAGCGCATGGAAGCAACCCTGTACGTCACTTGAACATCACATTGAACTGATACTGTGGAGACTCTGGGATGGCGGCTCTCACACACACACACACACACACACACACACAGACTTACAATCACCACAGATATCATCAATCCATCCAGCTTCACACCGTGGCAGAGGGTTGCACTGGAGAAAGCATATGACACAAATATTTTCTGAAGACCCTCCAGCGTCTGGGTCGGACATTTTCCGTTCCTTAAAATAACTCTCGTGGGGCGGGGTGCTCTGAAAGCTGCCCCCTGGCCTCGTGTCCCGGGGCCGACAGTAATGCGGGTGGAGCCCCGGTGCTCTCAGTCCACAGGAAACTCCGTCTCCAAGGCAGTGCCGGGACGGCTGCCCACGTGAGAGTCCTTCCGGAGCTGCAGCGAGACGCAACTCAGCCAGCTGCGGCTGGTGGGCATTTCTCCCACGATCTCCCAGCTGTCCGACTCCTCACAGTACCGCTCGATAGTGTCATGATACCTGCAGAGGAAGTCAGTTCGGTCAGAAACACTCGACAGACCGTGGACATAGCTAGCAGGCCTCAGATTGAGTTAGGGCTGCACGATTATGACAAAAATCTGAATTGTCGATTATTCCCTTGAAATTGTAATTGCGATTATTAATTACGATTATCACAATTTACATTGAATGATGTTTATACCATTGTTTGATGCAACTGCATGCCGTATTTTTATATGAAAATAAATAAGCTGAAAACATGCTAACTGAAAAACTTTGTGCTTTTCTATAGTATTAAGCCTCAAATGTCAAATACACATCGGATTGGTTTCTTCTTTAAAGGGGTCCTATTATGCTCTTTTACAAAAGTCTTGATTTTGTTTTGGGGGTGTACTAGAAAAGGCTCTCATACAATTTTTTTTACATATTTAAAATTACCATTATCAATTTGAGCGCGATTTAAACCCGGATGATTGTAACCACTCTAAGTTCGTCTGCCTTGGGAAAGCTAGCGTGTCTCCGACATAGTGATAACACTCGTTGCCTTCTCTAGTGCAGCTCAACCAGGTCTCGTCCCATTCGTCGATATTTGATCGACGAATGGGACGAAAATATGTGGAAATAAATCCCGGAAAATATGCGTTGTAGTCCAAACGAGTCGTTCGTTGTAGTTTTTGAAAAGTGATTTCTGTTAAATAAAATATGTCCTTTTGAAGTGGACTTTGAGCTTTGTAACTTCGTAGATCTTTTTTATGCTCAAACAGCAACATTACAGACTAACTAAAGTTGAAAAAATGAAAAAGCATAATAGGACCCCTTTAAATATGAATGGCATTATAATGTTATACTAAAACTAAAATTACAATAACGGGAAAAACCCTTAAGATAACATGTAGAAAGAAAAAAACGCAGAATAACATAAGTGGACTTTGAACGATTAATTGCCGCTTTGAACGATTCCAAAATTGTGGCATCCATAATTGTAATCGCGATTAGAAATTTGATTAATTGTGCAGCCCTAGATTGAGTGTAGTAGGACCCTATGACTTCCACAATGTGGAAAACAGAATAAAATACAGTGTAACCTCACGGAATTTGGCAAATGTGAATGAATAAATCCCACGATACGGGCGAGTGCCTGTGAACAGCTGCAACTGCAAAAAAGACTAGTTAGATATGAAGTCTGCGTGTTGAGTCTCTGTGGGAATGAACGGTGTGGTTTTGTTTACTACACAAACTCAAGCATATGCAACGCTCTCACTATATGAGGACAATAACACAAACTTCACCTCCATCTGCTCTAGGAGTCACTTCGACAGCATTTCACCATTTCATTTTATTAAACTATCTTCAGCTACATCTACATTAAGGATCTGGACTACAGCTGCTGAGAAGATCTCCAAGTATATTGCACAAAACCACAATCAGGACTCAGAATGAATGCCTTAACACTGTATTTTTATTTAACTTTTTTTTTTCTTTCGCTTTCTTGATTTGGTTTTCTGTTAACTTTTCTAGCCGTTATGTACCCCATTTTAATGAGACTGCGGGGGTTAGGCTGGGTGTGTGAGGGAGGGTGGGGGTTAAGTTGAATTGATATGCGTTCTTATCCCAGTTTGTATATTGTTATTAATAAAAAAAATTAATAAAATAAACAAAATGCAGTTCATGACCAGGCAGTCATTGCCTGTGGTTTAACTGTTGTGGAGCACCAAAAAGAAAAAAACAGATTTGATTACATTTTAAAAAACGAATTAAATCATTAAAGTTTTCCACATTCGTTTGATTACCACCCTTTTTGATAATAAATCTGCATTACATTATAAAACAAAATCCAGAAAAATTAAAACAGAACAGAGGATTTCTAAGAAAATAAAACATTTCATAAGGCCCTGTTATTGTTAAAAAAATTTATTCATTTTTATGAATTCAATTGCTTAGACGTACTCTTTGATTAAAATGCCTGAATTACGCTCATTTACATGTTAATAATTTTAAAGGGAATAAAATGCCTATAATGCTGTTTAAGCACCTGCCTCTTTTCTGAAAAGCCTAGTCTGCTCTGATTGGTCAACTGCTTAGAGCATGTATCGAAATACCATAATCGTGTTTCAGCTCACAAAGGCTTCGCGAGCAGCTGTAAACAGTATTACATCTAATGCAATTATGCCATCGGTACTGTTGTACCAGTGTGACGACAATGAGAGCTCGACATACCGAAGTTCTTTAAAGATGGGCCAGTAGATGGGCATTATGAAAATATATATTTAACATGATGACGTAAGCTTTGTCCCAGAGATAATGGCAGGACAACAAACAAGGCGTTTCAAGCAAGAGATTACTGTTAGAGCAATTAACTCCCTTTGGTGTGGACTTTCTGCTTTGTAGCAGATCGTTAACATGCACACACAGCAATATTACATAATAAGCTATACAAGTGCCCCACTGAACTATTAAAATATAATAAAGAAAACTTAAAAGGAAAAAAAAAAAAGGGAGTTTGGGGGGAAAATCAAATGGAGTTCACAGGGCTCTAGAGTAGTATATCTCACCTGTCCCATCCCTCCTCTCCTCCTAAAACGTAAATCTTTCCATCCACCACCGCTACGCCGGGTCGATAGCGTCTCTCCTTCATGGGAGCACACATGGTCCACTTGTTGGTCTTGGGGTCGTAGCTCTCCACCTTATCCGTGTTCTCGGTGGAAGCGTGCCAGCCGCCTAGAGAGGAACAACTGTGATCCACTGCTCTACAGGATAAGACTCAAACGGCTCAAGAAATAAAAGCCTCCATATTAACCTATGACGTAGATCTTGCCCTTCAGGATGCAGGCAGCAGATCCAGAGCGGGCGATCTGCATGGGCGCCACCTCGGTCCACACGCATGTTTTAGGGTTGTACGCTTGCGCCAAGTTTGTGCCATCACCATCTTCTAAAACAGCACCTCCTGTGGTTTCAGAAGGGAATATTACACAGCCCTTGAAAAAAAACGTATTTCTGCTGTTTTGCAAAAAGGCCAATTATTACCTAATTGCATGATGCAGAGTACAAAATTATCAGTAAAAACTTTCTATCATGTACAGTCCTTCACAAAATAAGAATGACGTGTCAAATTATACATAGGTATTAGCTTTAAAGGGGTCCTATTATGCGTTTTCACTTTTTCAACTTTAGTTAGTCTGTAATGTTGCTGTTTGAGCATAAAAAAAAAGATCGGCTAAGTTACAAAGCTCAAAGTCCACTTCAAAAGGAGATATTTTATTTAACAGAAATCACTTTTCAAAAACTACAACGAACGACTCGTTTGGACTACAACGCATATTTTCCGGGATTTGTGATATCAGAAAGATCGACGAATGGGACGAGACCTGGCTGATCTGCACTAGAGAAGGCAACGAGTGTTATCACTATGTTGGAGACACGCTAGCTTTCCCAAGGCAGGCGAACTCCGAGTGCTTACAATCATTCGGGTTTAAAATCGCGCTCTAATTGATTTGATTTTGACACAATATTTACACTGACGCTCGCAGCAGGCGGCTATGGTAAGGGGCATGACATTTCCCGACCAGGCGCCGAGTGCTGCCAATCACAACACACACTGGCCCAGCTAACCAATCACAGCACATTTCGTATTTCAGAAGGCGGGCCTTCATTTGATACAGGAACTATTCGAGCCGTTCATGCCAGACTGGGGAGAGAGGTGTTGTAATAATGTAAAATATGTGAAAAATTATGCGTTTTTCAAACAACCTAGTATGAGAGCCTAGTACACTCCCAAAACAAAATCAAGACTTTATAAAAGAGCATAATAGGACCCCTTTAATGCACTTAGCAAAAAACAAAGACAATCTAATGTCAAACGTTTTCAGAATGTATAACTTATGATCTGGATAGGAGTGGAACAATATGTTCAAATACTCAATTTAACGTCAAAGAGCTTTCCTCTAAATCTGTCATTTTTTGTCAGTTTTGAAAGCAAAACACCTACATAATGCAGCAAAAAAACGTAGGTTATGCATTTTCTTCAGACACTGGCCATTATTCTAATCCTGAAATCAGAATCAGGCATAAAAATGTCTTGAGAATCATTCACACATGTGAAAATCAGCTGATAATTGAACCAAGATTATGGATAGCACGTTATTTTTGCTCTACTAGCATTGATTGGCAGTGCAACCAGCGCGCATTACAGACATTTATAGTCTATATTTACATTATTTGCTGTGGTAAATGAAATCAGGCCACATGCTGTCCATACAGTTGTATTTAACCTGGAATATTCTGGAATCAAATTGTCTGGAGCTTATGTGGGACCAAACCTGTTACCTGTCACATAGAGTAATCCATCCAGCGCCACCACAGCCGGACTGGTGACCGCCATCTTGACCGATTCCATAAACTGCCACGTGTTTGTCTGTGGATTATAACACTCAACAGAGTCCAGGCGAGAACGGCCTTCCCAGCCGCCCACAGCGAACACATATCCATCCAGCATCACCAACCCTGAAAAACAGAACAACGCTCTTAATTTTAATATTTGAAACAAGAGGGTCTTGTTTGTTTCCAAACAATAGGGTGGGCTGAAATGCTGCGTTCCATCCAAGTTGGATGTGGGATAGTCCTACTTAAAGGTGGGGTAAGTGATTTCTGGTAGCCGATGCTGACATTTGAAATCACCAAAACAAACACGCCCCTACCCCAAAAGGGTCTCGCCCCTATTTTGATAGCTCCGCCCCAAACATACGTACGCAACCCAGGCAACGATTAGTTCTGTGAAACAAAGCAAAACCAATGTTACACCGTGTCTACACCAGATGCTAGTGGCGCGACACAATACTATTGAACTCATAATCAGTGATGCAGTCTACACCATATATATATATATATATATATATATATATATATATATATATACACACACACACACATATCTATGGTCTACACTGGATGCGGCATGACACGACAAATTCCCGACAGAAAACTGCTGCAGCGGTCTATTCATGACGTATTGACACAAATTTCAAATGATTTTCAATGGTCGCTTTGTCGCGTCCAGTGTACTAGAGTACACTCCTTGAGTTCTCTCCAGCACTGGAAAGCTGATCCGATATTTACACGGGTCCTACTTCTTGCCTTAAGCCTTCTTTTGTTCCACAGACGTTTTCCTCTTTTGTTTTTTTTTATCCGCCATCTCTATTTTTCTGTCGCTCGGTTCGGCTAATGTCCGTCCTGTGCACTGAACTCTCTCCTCTGCATCATGAGTAGACACGCCCCTTACTGCTGATTGGCTACAAGTGTGTGTTGCTATTCGGCCTGAATCAGTTTTCTAAAGTGTTTTTGAAAACTCGCTTACCCCACCTTTAATTCCGCCAATTTCTGGCCATGAAAGCATTCAGTTTTCTGATATTTGGAAAATGATGTGAAAAAAAAAATGGCAATGCTACCATTAGCACTACAGGTGTTTTACAGTCAACAAAAACGTTTTCTTGCAACCAAATTGAGGAGAATTGTTCAAAAGGTGTGTGAACAGAGAAGATCAGTTACATGGAAACATTTGATAAATAGTTTTTATTATGTAACTTTGACTCATTGGAAACCCATCTTTTGGAGCTGCATGGAATACAGCATCAACCAACTGCTCTTTGTAAACGTTTATACAAATTTGGTGGCCATTACCTAATTCTGATCGCGCCACGTTCATGGGTGCCATCTCTGACCAGGAGTCAAAACATGGGTCGTAGCGCCACATCTCTCTACTGGCCGAGCCGTCTGGAAATTCACCACCAGCCAAATACAGCATGCAGCCTGAATAAACAAACGCAGTTCAGACCAAGAAAAACATGGCGTATTTCTGACCGCTGGCACTTAAAGGCTTGGTAAACAACTCATTTACATTTTAAAATTTTGGGGTCAGCAAGATTTTTTTTTAAATAACTCTAGAAAAGATTTTATTTTCTAATAAATGCTGTTCTTTTGAACTTTTTATTCAGTATCCTGAAAAAAATGTAACACTGCTTCCACAAAAATATTAAGCAGCACTGATTTCACCACTGATAATAATCAGAAATGTTATTTTGCGCAGCAAATCAGCATATTAGAATCAATTCTGAAGGATCATGTGACACTGAAGACTGGAGTAATGATGCTGAAAATTCAGCTTTGCATCACAGGAATAAATTACACTGTAAACTATGTTTAAATAGAAAACAGTTATATTAAATTATAGTAATATTTCAGAGGCAAGTAAATGGAGTTTTGGCAAGCATAAAATACTTTTTTTCAAAAACAAAATTATTATAGACTGCAAATTTTTGAACATTAGTGTAAATCTCATGATATTTAAGTTGCAAACAGTTTCCTAATTTTTCACGCAAGAAGTAAAATACAGTAAAAAATCTACTTAAAACAGCCAAGATATGTTTTCACATTATGAACACAAGGATAATATTTATTCATGTTCATCTATATTAACCAATATAACAATAGGGCTAGGCGATATGCCCAAAAAAAATAAAAAAATCATATCAGTCGACATCGATAATTATATTTCTTTTATGTTTAAATGCAGATTTTTGCTCCTAAGTGAAAGTTGTAGAAACCAGACCATTGCTTATGGTTTTAAACGACTCTTTATGGTCAGAACATGACGTCACACTCCAGTCATTTTTCCTTAACAAAATAAATCTTAATCTTAATAGAAAATGTATTTATTCGTTTTTGCATGTTCTGTTAAGTGATATTGTTTCAAATTATGAGACAGGTTTGTGTTGCCTGACTTTGACTGTGCTATCTTCAGTACAGTTTGCAGTGCAGGCTGCAATATTAATAATGTTACTTTATTTGACAGTAGCTTGAGTTAGTATGCAGATATAAATTTAAGTTAATTATCACAAACAGTAACATTACAATTGTCACAACTCCACTGTTATATGGTTAAAGGGATAGTTCACCCCAAAATGAAAATGTGATGTTTATCTGCTTACCCCCCAGGGCATCCCAAGATGTAGGCGACTTTGTTTCTTCAGAAGAACACAAATGATGATTTTTAAGTCCAGCCGTTGCAGTCTGTCAGTCTTATAATGCATGGCAATGTTAACAAAGTCTATGAGTGTAAAAAAAACATGCACAGACAAATCCAAATTAAACCCTGCGGCTCGTGACGACACATTGATGTCCTAAGACACGAAACGATCGGTTTGTGCGAGAAACTGAACAGTATTTATATCATTTTTTACCTCTAATACACCACTATGTCCAACTGTCTTTGGGCACGCGCACGGCATCCGGTGAGTGAGGTGTGTACGCGCTCTGGCGAAGTTTACGCAATCGCCGGAAGTGATCTCTCGTGCGTATACGTCACTCATTGTTTACACAGTGCACAGTCATTGTAGGTACGGCAGCTAATCAAAATGGTACTTACTTGCACTTATCCGGATTGTTCAAACCGACTTCTGAG
>NW_015507035.1:72238-72896 GCF_001515645.1 Sinocyclocheilus grahami
TCCAAGATGTAGGTGACTTTGTTTCTTCAGTAGAACACATTTGATGATTTTTAACTCCAACCTTTGCAGTCTATCAGTCGTATAATGCATGGCAATGGTAACAAAATCTGTGAGAGTAAAAAAATCATGCACAGACAAATCCAAATTAAACCATGCGGCTCATGATGACACATCGATGTCCTAAGACACGAAACGATCGGTTTGTGCGAGAAACCGAACAGTATTTATATCATTTTTTACCTCTAATACACCACTATGTCCAACTGTCTTTGGGCACGCGCACGGCTTCCGGTGAGTGAGGTGTGTACGCGCTCTGGCGAAGTTTACGCAATCGCCGGAAGTGATCTCTCGTGCGTATACGTCACTCATTGTTTACACAGTGCACAGTCATTGTAGGTACGGCAGCTAATCAAAATGGTACTTACTTGCACTTATCCGGATTGTTCAAACCGACTTCTGAGACTGCTCGCCTGAAGTTATGGTCGATTGCTCTTCGGCTGGATATCAACACACTGTGACGAGTCGGCTGCCTCCCCCTAATTATCAGCATCACCCCACCCCTTAATCGCCACCCTTCGCTAGGCTCCCGACATGAGTGGGTGCGTAAGAGAGGAGGGGCACTGAAATAGCCAGGGCTGGCGGCATGTGATGGGGAACA
>NW_015507035.1:73316-81500 GCF_001515645.1 Sinocyclocheilus grahami
TGTGACGAGTCGGCTGCCTCCCCCTAATTATCATCATCACCCCATCCCTTAATCGCCGCCCTTCGCCAGGCTCCCGACGGGAGTGGGTGCGTGAGAGAGGAGGGGCGCTGAAATAGCCAGGGGTGGCGGCGTGTGATGGGGCACACCTGAACCGAATGGAGCCTCATCACTGCCGCTGTTTAAATGCCGAGCGTGCCTCTCCTCGGGAGACCGGTCTCTTCCCCGTGCACGCACGCTAGTGTCCTCGTGGGTCCAGGAGGGGTGTGTAGAGGGACTCCCGTGCCGCCAGAGTCGTGAGCTGCCGGACCCGCAGTCCAGACGAGAACCGCACCCGTTACACGGCCGTCGGGCAAGGATGCTGGGCCGTCTAGTCCCTTCAAGCGCCGTGAGCAGAGAGAAGGACGAAGCCGCCACACCTCGCGCCCCAAAGAGGGGAGCGCGTGCGGCCGCCGGACTCCGCCCCTTACCTGGACCCTTCCTTCCTTCCTGACCACTGCCCTTCACGAACCCCGCAGCACGACGAGGACACCAGATCCCCTGTTTATTTTGGACACTTGATTCCCTTTTTTCTGGACACTTTGTTTATTTTCTGTTAATAAACGGTGTCTGTCGTTTGCTTCTCCCGCGACAACACACCCATTAACGTAACCTACGCCAGAGCGCCTACACGCCTCACGCACAGGAAGTTGTGTGCGCGCCCAAAGCAATTGGACATAGTGGTGTATTAGAGGTAAAAAATTATATAAATACTGTTCGGTTTCTCGCACAAACCTATCGTTTCATGTGTTGGGACATCAATGTGTCGTCACGAGCCGCAGGGTTTAATTTGGATTTGTCTGTGCATGTGTTTTTTACTCTCATAGATTTTGTTACCATTGCCATGCATTATACGACTGATAGACTGCAACGGTTGGACTTAAAAATCATCATGTGTGTTCTACTGAAGAAACAGTCGCCTACATCTTGGATGCCCTGGGGGTAAAGATAAACATCAAATTTTCATTTTTGGGTGAACTATCCCTTTAAACTAGTGCTGTCAATCGATTAAAAAAAAATAATAATAGTAATTATTCTAACTGTTTGACTATTGGTCTTCCATAGTAGCATACATTTAGATCATGATAACCACACATATCACCTTAATACCGCGGTAAAAATATAACTAGATGGTGTATATTTGTACGAAAAACAGTAATTAAATACATTTAGTATAAATGCACAAAAGCAATAGATTAAACACAAAAATACTGCAATTATATTCCATTACTCCTTTAATACATTGGATAAATGTCTACATTACTAATATATTAAAATTCGATATGGCTATCCCACATTTCTGTCACAATACCATGATGCAGTTAGTGTTACTACAGTAAATCCATGGTGATCCTTAGAAACACGACTCAAAAAAACACCAATATGCTGCTTAAAAAAGAACCAATAAAGATGCCGCAAAGTGTGACATCACATTTTGTATGACGAAATCTTGCGTGCTCCAAGATCACAGCATAATTGTTAAAGTATTACTAAAAGCAGAAGAGTCGATCCTTAGAGAACTAGCACTGGTTGGGTCTCTTCCGAAGACGTGAACAAAGATGTTAATATGGTTTATGACTGGCCTTCTCAAAGCTCTGTCTGCGTGAGGGGTTCTTCTCCAGCCACACAACGGCCGCCTCAAACACCGTCTCTTCTTTTGGCACGTTCAGATGGTCACTGGAAATAATCTCAGTCAGTTTATCGGCACAAAGAGACAGAAACTCCTCCTGATGAGGCGAAACAGAAGAGAAAGAAGACAAAAGACATTTATAGGATAACGAACTCTTAAAAAAAAACAAAAAAAAAAAACAAGGACAATTAGAATCCTCATGATGTCAATCATTTATAAGATGGACAAATATATCAGTCTATGCAGTAGAAAGATCATTTTTCTGATATGTTCGCAACAGAAAACAGAACAATAACAAAAGCCCTGGGCAAAAATGCCAGCAACATAAGCAACAAAAGCCCCCCAAATTCAAAATGCCCCTGCTCAATTAAACTAAAATCATTATGACTGTTGTGATATGTGAAAATGAGTCAATTGTGACATCTGCTCACATTGCATTAAAGATTGTTTTTTGGCAGTATATAATTATTAATAATTTTCAATTGCATTCACTGATACAAAAGGGTGTTTTGGGCAATTTTATGTCTCAGGGTTTGAACAAATAATTTGTGAAACAAACAAACAGACATTTTTTTTTCATTTATCATACCCTACACTTTTTTCTTTCTTTTTTGTTTAGCATTTTCTGTGCTGATTTTAAGGGGAATGGACTTAAACATGGTCAAATTTGTGTCCGTTGCTGGAAAAGTTCATTTTTGACCCTGACAAGGACCAGCTGTGGTAACTGAGCATCATTTTAAGAGCTCATCTAAAGTGTGACACTCCTCGAGTAATAGTATAACTGAACCAAATTATGAGTAATAGTGAAAATGACACTTGTCTTGGCAAACGCTACTAATTACAACTTAAAATCAGTCCTGTGCATTTAGAATTGCCTGACACTCCAATGAGATATGCAATGAGCTTTTCTCAAGAGCTGTAATTAAGGTCTAGTCTTTAAATAACTGCATAGCAACAATGATATGTAAAGTAAACACAGCAATCCGACCCCATCCAATCAGGGCTAGATTTACGTTTCTCGCACATCCCTGTGAAGTGACTGTTCTCTTCATAATCATAGCCTGTACGGAGCATGTGGCCTCTCACAGGCTTAGTTCATCAAAACACATAAAGGCGGCTAATCCCAGACATCTGCTGGAGCTCTATCACTGACACGTGAGAGGAACCTACCCGCTCAACTGAGATCATAATACAAACCTTCCTTAGAAACACGACTCAAAAAAACACCAATATGCTGCTTAAAAAAGAACCAATAAAGATGCCGCAAAGTGTGACATCACATTTTGTATGACGAAATCTTGCGTGCTCCAAGATCACAGCATAATTGTTAAAGTATTACTAAAAGCAGAAGAGTCGATCCTTAGAGAACTAGCACTGGTTGGGTCTCTTCCGAAGACGTGAACAAAGATGTTAATATGGTTTATGACTGGCCTTCTCAAAGCTCTGTCTGCGTGAGGGGTTCTTCTCCAGCCACACAACGGCCGCCTCAAACACCGTCTCTTCTTTTGGCACGTTCAGATGGTCACTGGAAATAATCTCAGTCAGTTTATCGGCACAAAGAGACAGAAACTCCTCCTGATGAGGTGAAACAGAAGAGAAAGAAGGCATAAGTTCATAGTATAATGAACAAGGACACTTAGAATCCTCATGTCATGAACATTTAGAGTTAAGAGAATCAAGGCTGAAATTACCACATCACATCTTATTAAAACTGAACACTCCAGAGAGAATTTCCACAAATCACACTGTTTTTTTTTTTTTTTTTTTTTTTCCCTAATAACAAGGACAATTAGAATCCTCATGATGTCAATCATTTATAAGATGGACAAATATATCAGTCTATGCAGTAGAAAGATAATTTTTCTGATATGTTCGCAACAGAAAACAGAACAATAACAAAAGCCCTGGGCAAAAATGCCAGCAACATAAGCAACAAAAGCCCCCCAAATTCAAAATGCCCCTGCTCAATTAAACTAAAATCATTATGACTGTTGTGATATGTGAAAATGAGTCAATTGTGACATCTGCTCACATTGCATTAAAGATTGTTTTTTGGCAGTATATAATTATTAATAATTTTCAATGGCATTCACTGATACAAAAGGGTGTTTTGGGCAATTTTATGTCTCAGGGTTTGAACAAATAATTTGTGAAACAAACAAACAGACATTTTTTTTTTCATTTATCATACCCTACACTTTTTTCTTTCTTTTTTGTTTAGCATTTTCTGTGCTGATTTTAAGGGGAATGGACTTAAACATGGTCAAATTTGTGTCCGTTGCTGGAAAAGTTCATTTTTGACCCTGACAAGGACCAGCTGTGGTAACTGAGCATCATTTTAAGAGCTCATCTAAAGTGTGACACTCCTCTGGTTGAGTTCACCTGTTGGCAAACGGTGCTGAAGTGCTGCTGGATGTATTCCATGCTGCGTTGCTCCAGCTCTCGGCACGAGTGCGCCTCGGCGAAGCAGTGAATGCCCACGCAGTTCATCTCGTCCATCTGGCGCTCCATAAACCTGCAGCAGGCCTCCCGCACCGCCATCACGTCCAGCAGGTTGGCGGCCGCCAGGAGCGCCTGCACGTTAGCCTTGGAGATCACCACCTCCGCCGTGTAGGCGTAGCTCACCAGCATGCCAATCATCTGGGGCTCCACTCCGTTGATGGCCACCCGCTCCTGACGAGACTCCATCAGGTCGGTGGAGAACATGGCCTGCGCCAACAAAACACCACAACTAAGCATTGATTAGGGAGTTATTAATCCATGAAGAACAGTTTAAATGTATATTAATAATTTGTGACACTGGACCACAAAACCAGTCTAAAGTAGCACGGGTATATTTGTAGCAAAAGCCAAAAATTCATGTTCCATGAAGATATTTTGTAAATTTCCTACTGTAAATATATCAAAACTTAAATTTTGATTAGTAGTATGCATTGCTAAGAACTTCATTTGGACAACTTTAAAGGCGATTTTCTCAATATTTATTTTTTTAGTTTTTGCACCCTCAGATTCCAGATTTTCAAATAGTTGTATCTCGGCCAAATATTGTCCTATCATAACAAACTTATTTATTCAGCTTTCAGATGGTGTATAAATCTCAATTTCAAAAAATTGACCCTTATGACTGGTTTTGTGCTCCAGGGTCACATTTAATACAATAATGGAAGATATTTAAACTTGACTCTTCTATATAAGCAGACATCTCAAATTCAGATCTGCTTTCTAGGTTTTGTTGCATTTTAGATTAATATACACTACCAGTCTAATGTTTTTGAACAGTAAGATTTGTATGTTTTTAAAGAAGTCTCTTCTGCTCACCAAGCCTGCATTTATTTGATCCAAAGTACAGCAAAAACAGAAAGATTTTTACTATTTAAACAAACTGATTTCTATTCGAATATATATTTAAAATTTAATGTATTCCTGTGATGTAAAGCTGAATTTTCAGCATCATTACTCCAGTCTTCAGTGTCACATGATCCTTTAGAAATCATTCTAATATGCTGATTTGCTCTTCAAGAAACATTTATCATTATTATTATCAATATTCAAAACAGTTGAGCAAATTTTTTTGAATAGAAAGATCCAAAGATCAGCATTTATCTAAAATATAAAGCTTTTGTAACATTATACACTACACCATTCAAAAGTGAGTATAAGTCCATAGTAATACGTGAGTATAATTTGTTTAAAAACATTTTTTTTGGGGGGGTGGGGGATTATAGAAATTAATAATTTTATTTAACAAGGAAGCTTTAAATTGATCAAAAGCGATGATGAAAACATTTATAATGTTACAAAAGATTTCGATTTCAGATAAGTGCTGTTCTTCTGAACTTTCTATCCATCAAAGAAACCTGAAAAAATTCTACTCAGCTATTTTCAACATTATAATAATAATAATAAATGTTTTTTAAGCTGCAAATCAGAATATTATGATTTCTGAAGGATCATGTGACTGGAGTAATAATGCCAAAAATTCAGTAAATAGTAAAAATATTTCAAAATGTTACTGTTTTTGCTGTACTTTGGATCAAATAAATGCAGGCTTGGTGAGCAGAAGAGACTTCTTTAAAAAAAAAAAAATTCTTAGTTTTCAAATAATGTATTTTATTTTATTTATGGTAATATTTTTCAGTTACATCCACTGATATATATAAGGGTGTTTCAAGCACTTTTTCAGGGTTTAAACAAATAGCGTGTAAAACAAATACTATTCTTAGTTTTCAAATAATGTATTTTATTTTATTTATGGTAATATTTTTCAGTTACATCCACTGATATATATATATAAGGGTGTTTCAAGCACTTTTTCAGGGTTTAAACAAATAGCGTGTAAAACAAATACTATTACTTGGGACTATTACCTAAACTTACTACTTGGGGAAAACAAAATTATATGAAAATATCTGATGAAGTTTTGCCACTGGCTATTATTTAGGTCAAGAACTAATCCTACTAGGCAGCCTTTTGACAGAAACAATTAGGGCTGCACAATTAATCGAATTTCTAATCGCGATTACAAATGATGCATGCCACAATTACGTAATCGTTCAAAGCAGCAATTAATCGTTCAAAGTCCACTTATGTTATTCTGCGTGTTTAAGATGCGTTTTTTTCTTTCTACACCTTATCTTAAGGGTTTTTCCCATTATTTTAATTTTAGTTTTAGTATAACATTATAATACCATTCATATTTTTACTTTTTTATAATTTAAAGAAGAAACCAATCCGATGTATATTTGATATTTGAGGCTTAATACTATAGAAAAGCACTAAAAGTTTTTTCAGTTAGAGTGTTTTCAGCTTGTTTATTTTCATATAAAAATACGGCATGCAGTTGCATCAAACAGTGGTATAAACATCATTCAGTGTAAATTGTGATAATCGTAATTAATAATCGCAATTACAATTTCAAGGGAATTATCGACAATTATGATTTTTGTCATAATCGTGCAGCCCTAGAAACAATGACTATTACCTGAAAATAAGAGCTGAAGGAGGCCAGCACAATACGGTGGCAGGGAAACTCCTGCCCTCCGCAGCACAGAGTCACATCACAGAAAGCATTATTGAGCCGTAAGCTGTTCAAGCCTTCCAGCACTTTGTTGGGATGCCGCGCTTCCACAAACACATAGTCCTCGCTGTCCAGAGAGGACAAGGGGAAACCAGGGTCCTCCACACAGGGAGACGGAGAGAGCGTAGTGGTGGACGGAGAGGTGGCCAGCAGATTCACAGCCATAGTTTCCATCTCAACGCTCAATCAGACTGACAAAACAATAGAGAAGCTCATAAAGACCACACATGACTTCCAGCAGTGTGACATACTATATAAGCTCTAATAATGTTAAAGGGGTCATATGACGTTGCTAAAAAGAACATTATTTTGTGTATTTGGTGTAATGAAATGTCCAAAGAGAAAGGAAAAATTGAAATCGCATCATATGACCCCTTTAAACAGCAGTTTTTAATTTGCGTATACTAAATATGCATGTCGTTTTTTGACCTCATATCATTTGAAAGGCTTGAAGGGAACTTTCTTTGTAAATAAATCAATAAACATGCGTTTTAAGAGAAAAGAGCAACACTCTTAGACCATATGCATCGTCAAGGAAAATAGAAAAAAAAGAAAACATGATATTAAACTGTTATTTTTGTCATTGTAACAAACTCTACATATTCTAATAATGATAAGTAAACATTCTAATATTAAACACATTCTAATAAAAATAATTCAACAGTATCTAAATGTAATACATTAACATGTAACTTTACTATACCCATTTAAATATATAATAGGACAACGACAGCAAGTATAATATTAAACACATTAATGTCGAAAAACTAAAAACAAATCAATCAATAAACATGCATAAACAACCTGTCATATGCAATCAAATGTGAATCCAGTTCAAATCATTCCTATTATTGTGGTTTACGCTTACGATACTATAAAACGATCAAATGCATGCGTTTGTGCTGTAAATATAAAGATTATTAGATATGCAAACTTCAAAAACGCTGTATAATAAAATAAAACGCGTAAGGGAGGAGTTGACCGCTTAACGCAGTTAGTATACAGTATGTCTGCAATAACCCACACGAATAATGAGTGACAATAGAGCCGGAGTCATTGGAAGCGGTAACGACACGCATCCGCAAACGACAGCAGTATGATCTTACCCAAAAACATGTCTGAGGTTATATCTTCATATCTTCACCTGCAACTGTTTATGAAGAGTCGTGACGCCATGTCTTCTTCTTTAAAACAGACTGAAGCGCAGGAGTGACAAGATGAACCACCAGTGCCACCCATCGATCTGGAGGGCCCCTGAGGGCGGCCATAGACTGTATAACGCAGGGGTGCCCAAACTCGGTCCTGGAGGGCCGGTGTCCTGCAGAGTTTAGCTCCAGCCCCAATTAAACACACCTGAACCAGCTAATCAAGCTCTTATAGGCATACTAGAAACTTACCAGTCAGGTGTGTTGAGGCAAGTTGGAGCTAAACTCTGCAGGAC